>NC_056676.1:50211822-50511822 GCF_018350195.1 Panthera tigris | reverse complement strand
TTCAGGTTAGAAAATGAATAGGTTTGGGACCAGCAATTATAGAAGGAAAAGGAATATAATCAGATCCTGGTGTGCAGATTGTTTTTTAAGCTCACAAATTCCCTCTTTCCGGTGTTTCAACTTTCAAAGGCTTATGGTAGTTTAAAGGCAATCCTCTTATAAGTGTACAAATTGTAATGATTATAGGAACAAGTTGTAATTGTTTCTAGCAAGTTTTTAAGAGTCTTTGATGTTATGATTAGTGTTTTATATGTTAATATATTGATAGGGGTGCTTATTTGCTTGTTCCCTTGTACGCTTTTATGGTTTCTAGGTTCACTGTGCAAATAAATCTTTGATCTCAGTAGGTCTATTTGGTTAAAAAAGAAAGCTAAAAGAAATTAAACACGCGAAGCCCAAGGTTTTGCAATATTTACGAAGAAGCACGATTAGGGATTTCTCTGTAAGAGTACAGAGCTGGGGCCCACGACCTGAAGGTGGAGAAAAGTGTCCCAAATGACACCACACACGAACAGGGGACTGCGCTGGGGAATGCCATCCCGGAACTTGGGCTCCTTTGTAGCCAGGGTGTATCTATATGATGGCAGTCTGGGCTGATGCCACACTGAGCAAATCAAAGGCAAAGCACTGCAAGCCATCGGCTTCCTCTTTCCCATTTGCCTCCTGCCCTTCAGAAATCACCATGGGGAAGAATTCTCCGTCTTTGCAATGGTTTCATTTTCAGCTATCCCCATCATGAGTGATTTCAAGACAGTGTCTGGAATGCAATGCCTCCTGGAGCATGCACCTTGACACGAATTGCTAAGTTTCAAAGGAATTTGCTTTCTGTAGATAATGTCTAAGAGAGAGGGACCTGGGATTTCATCAAACTGGCTATCAATAAAGCTAACAGCAAGGAAGGCTCCAGTCACACCACTCAAATGCAGGGTTAGGTAAATGTGTGCAGTGCTAAGTAATTAATGGTATAACACTTTCTGTCATGTTTTGTACAGAAAAAGCCCAGTAGGCTTTGCTGACAACACGGGTTAGAGAGATTCAGGAGGGAAAAAGAAGAGAGGGGATCAAATGTCACTTTGCATTCTCATTCCCCGCTCACTGGGTGCTGTCGTGCAACGCTCAGGTTCCAAAACTCGCAAAGAGAGAGGGAAATGATTCCTGCATTTACCTTTGCTGTACACAATGCAGTTGTTTTTGTTGTCTTCTACTCCTTGCCAAGTCACATCCAGTAGCCACTTGGGACCAGCAGTCAGCACCATTGGGACCTGAGCCTTTGTCTTCTGTAGAAAGAATGATAACAAACAGATGCCATTTGCTTTTGTTGATTAAAAACTTGAATAATAACTGTACTAATCATTTTATTTTTACAAACAACTAAATCTCCCAAACCATAATCCACGTCCTTATTCCCCTGTCTCATAATATCTTTTTAAGATGACAGAAGCTGTAAGGCTTTACTGCTTTCACTAATCTGAATGGTAGAATTATTATCAAGGATTTTTTTTTCCCTAAATGATACTGGATCAGATCTCCAAGATTAGACAGATCTCTTGCGGCTCTGAATTATAAAGAGAATGCAGATGACTTTCATTGCAAAGAGCAGAGTGTTTAGAAGTGAACTTTAGACACATTGTACTTTACTATCAACAGGATCTCACTATTTCCTGAAACAGACAGGAAAGAATTTAAAGAATCAGGATCCATTTCAAAGCTCTACCCTGAGCAACATTTTTATTAGAGTCGGAATTTATTTCAAATGAATAATGAAATCTACCTAACCTCCTTTGCTAAGTGTGGATATGCAGTCTGACTGTAACTGAAATAATAATAATGCTAATGATTCATCATACATTGTCTCCAGAAAGAGTATAAAAGAGGAATCGTGAATAAATTCAGATGCAGAGCAACTAAAGCATGACATACCTCGCTCTGGGAAGCACAGAGGCAGGGAGATACTCGCCCTAGTTCGAACAAAATGTTTCTGGTTGTACATTTTCAACATAAGGCTCAAAAGGTTTATCAATTTAGGCTGTTTGGAACGCGAATTATTTGCCTTTAATTACATTAAACATGGCAGGAAATGAACTGAGGAGGAAACAAGTGAGCCTTAGCAAGACTGTTGTTTCCCGATGAGTCACAGTGAACTAGCAGTCAGACTTTTATCATCCACCAGACCATGTCTGTATATCAAATATCACAAAACCCAGAGTACAATGCAAGGGTCTCAAGGTAATGTTTGAACTGAATCTTCACCTAGATATGATCCTGCCACAGAGATCGTGGCTCATTCTGGGACTTTGCTGCAAATTTCCCAAATTGGCATTAATAAATATTCACTTGTGGAGTTCCGTGTAATCTGGTCATTTCAAATCCCTCAGGAATCTGGAAAACCCATTTCCCCCACTAAATAACAACAATGATTGCGCCTGAGACACAGATCTGTTGTTAGCTGCAAACCCATATTGACGACTAGGCATAAGATGAATGTTAACCCATTCTTTAAAGTATCAATTATATTATAAGAGGTAAAACTACTGTAAAATATACTGTTTAATGAAAAAAAAACCAACCATCATGGATAAATTTTTTTAAAAGTCTGAAAAAAATATTTCAAATTTAAGAGATGGTAAGCCAGATCAATTGTAAGAAATGCTAGCACACTGATTTTTCGTATTCGTTCTTTGATTCAATTTTAAATTGTTCGCTTTTCAACCACACATCGTAATTGTTCACTTTTCAACTATACATCTTAATATTTGGTAAGTACAACCATTAAAAACGTTTATCTTGTGCTCTACACATTCCGAGAAACTTCTCTAGTAACAAACTATAGAAATTATCCCTGAAAATATAGTCTGTAGGAAAGAAGAATACAGGAAAGAAGAATACAGTCTAAGGGCCTGTAGAAAAGAAGCAATTTTATACTATTTTTTTTTAACAATACAGGCAAAGATGTTAGCAAGTTATCTTTACGGTTATCAGTCTGAGTGACCATTTTTATTTACTTCCATTTGAAAACACAATTGAGGGCAAGTAAGCTTCTTCAATCTGAAATGATAATGACCCATATCCAATTAATATTAGGTCTTAATTATGCATATGTCAGCTCCCTTTACTACCAGAGAAACAGGTAAACCCACAGATCAGGCTCAGCAGGTCTCCAGGCAAAAAGCAGAACGAGTCACAAGAGAGAGTCCACCATTTCGGTAGACAGTCATTATGTAGGAGATTTCGAGATCTTATTTGTAACACTTGTTCTTTTCTGGTTTTAAATAACAGATTTCAACAACAGGCACCTCCCCCATTTCTACTGTATTCTTATTTTATGGGAAAGTCATACTTTTTATTTAATCTTTACACTCCACACTTCTTAAAGCCACATGGATTTCTACACAGTAAATCAGCTTTCACAATTTTCCACAGATAATATGAAAACTAGATATTGATCATTTAAATTCTTTAGGGAATATTTTAGTGTAAAGTAAATCAGTTGATTTGCTGATACTATAATCTTCCATTCATCTTATGAATATACAAACCACCTCTATCCTGGTCCTGTGTTTTTTGGTGCTAGCAATATTAAGGCATCTTTCTTTTTGGTGAAAGATACAGATACCTAAGAAAAAAGTTGAATATAATGCAAACAGTCGCATGATAAGAGCTAAAAGTCATGTGTAAATTGTTTTGGGATTAATGCAGGGCAAGAAAGAAAGTTCTGTCTTGTGGATTCTGGGAAGATATCATAGCGGAGGTGACATTTAGACAGGCTCTTAAAGGATAAATGGGGAAAATTTGCAATTGGTGGTATGCCATGGACAAAGTCTGAGCAGTATATGAGTCGTGAGTACAGGCAATGGTGAGCGGTTCTGGGACACTTTGCTTTTGAGTTCTTACAAAGTCTTTACAGCCATTCTTGATTCGTAGAAAGTACTAGATAAGTATTAGCTATCATCATCGTCACCATCATCATCAATATTTTCATTACTGACAGGTGGGAGAGGAATAACAGCAATGTGTCTGGAAGGGCAGGTTAGAAGCTATTTTGAAAGATGTTTTTTTTTTTATATCAGGCAAAACCTTTTATGCTTAAATTTCTAAGCAAAGGAAGCCAGTAACGATTGTTTAACCAGGAAGAATAAGGGTACTATTACTTACGCTACTTGTGTGGGTTTTCTGTTAGACACTTAACTTTATTTAGCCTTCATATCCATTCTCAGATAAAAAAGAAAAACCTGCAACTCAAAGATTAATGACTTCTGTTAGGTCAAATGGCTGGTAAAAGGAAAACATCGTATCTATTTCTAGCTGTCTCCAGCTAGACTCCTGGGGTGACCAACCATTTGGGTTTTTCTGAGACTGAAGGGTTCCCCAGGATGCTGGATTTTCAGCCTTTAAATGAGAAATTCCTTGGCAAACTGGGATGATTTATCCCCCCCCCCCACTACTACTGTTACAACAATATTAGTCATTTACATCTATTGAACACTAAATGTTGGATACTGTACTTCCGTTCAATTATCTTTTTTGATTTTTAAACTCAAGGGCTTAGGTATTAACTTTTTCCATTTAGTATATAAGCAAATGAAGATTCAAAGGAATTAATCTCATGGTGCAAATAAAACTAGTTAATTAATATCTTTCTTTAATAGTACATTAGGCATCATACCTTTTAAAACTTTGGAAACCTGGGCATAGATAGAATTGGACTTATTAAGAAACTGAATTGAACGAAAAACAATTTCTTTTACTCTAAATCAATAAAGCCAAAGCAAAAATGTAGCTAAAACTTGCTGAAAGCTCTACCAAAGCTGTGAAGTAAATAATAAGTAGATAAAAAATCTCAAGGGACCAGTTATTACAGTTTTGAGGAGGTAAGTCAATTTCTTTCTGAAGAAGTCAACTTTCGTAGAGATTGACTGACTTCAAAGAAGATTACCAAGTGTGAGAAGGAAGGAGTTAGCCAGGATTATATGAAATCTACACTCCGGCAAAATCCATGAATAGAAAATAACAATAATATCCACATTGATCATTAGGTTCACTTTCCCAGGTCTCTACCATAAGGACTCATACAAGTCTAGAATGTTAAGAACTGAAAGCAACTTCAAAGTTCAGTGAGTTTCATTCCCTAATTTCACAAATGAAGACCTCAAGACCAAGATGTTTATTAGTATCCTACAGAGCACACAGTCGGCACAATATGTTGGGAAAGAGTGTGGATATAAACGTAGTCCCATGCCCTAATTCTCTGGAACCTGTCAATATGTTACCTTACTTGGGCAAAGGGTTTTAAAGAAGTGATGAAGGTGTAGGACTGTGAAATGGTGGAAATATCCTAGATTATCTGGACAGGCCCAGTCTGAACACCTGAGTTCCTGAAGACAGGAGAGGCAACACAGTAGATCAAAGGAACTCGATATGAAAAGGATTCCACCTGCCTTTGCTGCCTTTGAGGATGGCATACTGAGTTTATAAACTAAGGAGCACAGTGGTGTCCAGAAACTGGGATGACTCTGTTTCAGGAAGCAGGAAACAGGGACCTCAGTTTTGCAACCTCAAGGAACTGAATTCTGCCACCAGCTTGAATAGTGGGAAAGGTATTCTCCACTAGAACCTCCAGAATGGAATGCATTCCACCTTGATTTCAGTCTAATGGGATCCATATTGGACCTCTCACCTACAGAACTGATAATAAATTTGTGTTGTTTTAAGCCACTAAATTTGTGGTAATTTGTTTCAGCAGCAATAGAAAACTAACACAAAAGGGATTCATATTTACTGACTTACAGTTTAAAAAAACACTTTAAGCTCCTTATCAAATATACTCAAAAGGTATAAAACAGCTTCTTAGAATAACATTAAACCTATGTTGTCATTCCACAATTATTAGATATACTAAATGTTCTTGTCTTAAAGTACAAGAAAATACATAGTGGTGACTGTAATAATTTCCACTTCTACAATTAAGTATTTAAAACATTTCATGATTTACTGTTGACCTTATAGTCGAGGCAGAACAGAAAGGACATTACTTTTCTTGGAGTCGGATGACCTAGGTTTGAATCCTACTATGTGCTATGGGCAGGCTCCACGACTGGGAAATCACTTAAACCTGAATGTCGTGAATTGCAGATTACACATGTGTAAAATGGGGACAATGGTTTCTATCTCAAAGACAGTTGTCTAAATCAACCAGCACAGTGTTTAGTACACTGTAGATGCATGTAACACTTCTGCTAAATAGCTACATGAAGAAATAAACTAAAAATGCACAAAAAGCATTTACTGAATCTTTGTTTTTCTCAGGTGCTGGTAATGCCTACAGTTATTAGCATAAAAATCAAGAGAAAAACTCTTTAAACACAGCGGTAGTCATTAGTGCTATTGATAAATTGTTTCCAACTCTCCACTTTCCAGATCTCTTTTAAAGTCAGGCATGGCCATGTGACTTCATGTGACCAATGAAATTGAACAAGAGATGACTCATGTCACTTCCACACAGAAGCTGTAAGAGCCAATGGACTCATGGCCATGCCTTGCTTTGCAGCAGTGATCGTGGGAGCACGCGAGGAGGAAGCCTTGGCAATCACAACGGCCATGTAGTGTGATAAGGAAAGGAACTTTTTTTTTTTACGTAAAAAGCCATTGTGATATGAGAGTTGCTTGCAACCTCAGCAAAACCTAGCTTATCCTCACTTATGCAAAGCTTTTTTTCATTTTTTTCCCCCGTATTCAATAACCCATGGGTTTTTACAGGTTAAAGTTTGCGTTTTAAATCTAGGCAGTCTCTTTCAGTAATAAACCAATTCAAGGTGCATAACAGGAGTCCCGAGTTTCATTTAAACTGGCACGTTTTAAAAAGAAAAGGAAATTTGAGGCTCCACATTGCAAGTTAGAAAAACGTGCACTCGTGGACACTGTTTGAACCCAGAGTTTCATGCTTCGACAGCCTACCACGAGACAAACTTGACAAGGACAAAATGGGTCAAAAGTGTCATTTCTTAGGAATAATTAGAATCATCTAATGTGGATAAAAGAGGTCAAACTAGCATCCACTTCTCACTAACCTTTGGAGTTACTGGACCGACAAAGGAGGTAGCCTTCAATAAATGTTTATACTCAAGCCAAAAGGTTAATGGAGATAAAAGTAGACAGCCCAAAGGTAAAGAACAGAGGATAATTCTAACCCAAGAAACTGGTGACATAATGCTGTCTTAGGGACTCCAAATTTTGCTGGAAATATTTGTTGAAGATTTCCAAAATGAGGCTTAGGAAGAGCTAGAAGTCTTAGGAAAATCTGACCTATGAGAAGAGCCTGACTTTACAGCCTTTTAAAAGAGCTACAAGTGTCACCTGATGGAAAAATTGGCCTCCATTGACTTTAGTTTGGGAAATATAACAAAATCTCATTAGGGAATCTCAAGCCAATGCCATGAGATGGAGTTCGATGTGGATAAAAATGCTCTCAGCGTGTTGATTCCTTAACTGGGCAATAGGTGAAAAGGGCTGAAGCTTAGTTGACAAAATTAATAGCTGTTTCTATTCTCTCCAGCTATAAAAACATATTTGAGAGTAGGCATAGAAAATTTTCCAAATCACTGTAGACATTAGATTTAGAACCAGAAAAAAAGCCAATCTCCCCCAACTGAATTATTGCCTACATCTAAATGAAAAAGAAAAATGGTACTGTATGTGATTTGACCTTGTACTTACTACACAGTAAAAGTTTCAGTTAATATATCCAAGCGGTTCTGCACACTGGAATTACATTTAAACACAATCTGACAGTCACGAAAACATTGTATCACTCTCCTTGTAACTGTATGATGTCTCTAGTGACAGTGAGCTTGAATTTAAAAATTCCCTTCACAAACAATCTATCCTATGGGAGCATAAAAACTTAAAATCTTGGAGTACCCAGAGTGGGGAGAAATGTCAAGTAATAACGCAAGGCCCTACACAATTATGTTTTCAGTAGTTCTGTGCGTGACATACAGTCTCAACATCACTGATTTGACTGAAACTATAAAACTTTTAGTATGGGGGTGCCTGGATGGCTCCATTGGTGGAGCATGTAACTCTTGATCACAGGATTGTGAGTTTGAGCCCCACGTTGGGTGGAGATTTACTTAAAAAATTAAAATATTTAAAAACTAGACTTTTAGAATGAAGACTTCCAGGGGCGCCTGGGTGGCTCAGTCGGTTGAGCATCCGACTTCGGCTCAGGTCACGATCTCGTGGTTTGTGAGTTGGAGCCCCGCGTTGGGCTCTGTGCTGACAGCTCGGAGCCTGGGGCCTGCTTCAGATTCTGTGTCCCCTGTCTCTCTGCCCCACCCCTGCTTGTGCTCTGTCTCTAGAGAGACATTGTTTCAAAATGAGAGACATTCTTTCAAAAATGAATAAACATAAAAAAAAAAATTTTAGAATGAAGATTTGCACCTACCAAACCTGTGGCTTTTAGTAAAATCCTTTAAAAAGTTATACAGGGTTTGAGCTTGATCCTGCTGAGGCCAATACTTTTTTTTTTCTTTAAAAAACAGAGTATCACTTTAGACTACATAAACGGAATAACTCTATTCCATGTGGTCTTGTAGGGTCAACATTATCTGTGTGATGATATAAAAACAGGTTCTCAGCAATAACACCTAGATATTCTCCATGACTAACTAATGCCAGACATCATTCAGACATGACTAGGCTTTTCATGTGTTTCCATGCAAATCATGTGCTTCCGTTTAAAAAATAATAAAATGGCCACTGAACTACACTGGGATATCCCTTGAGTAAGAATTGCCACCTTCCTTTTGTTTATTGTGTCTAAAAATGAGAGAGAGAGAAAGAGAGACACAAACAGATTTAAGGAAGTAACCAGGGCCACCTGGCTGGTTCAGAAAAGCATGCAACTCTTGATCTTGGGGTCATAAGCTCGAGCCCCACATTGGATACAGAGATTAGTTAAGTGAATAAATACATAAATAAAAACTTGAAACAAATGAAGAAGTAACTTTAGGAGCTTTCAAACTCATACCAAGTATTTTACCTACAGTAATTGTTTAGGAAACAACAAAACTCAACTTAGTAAAAGATAATCAAATTTCCCTTGCTTGAAAAAGACTGATGTGCTAGACACATTTTCTTTTTTTTTTTTTTAATGAGACTTCAGTTCTTTAATTTTTTTTTTTATAAATTTTTTTTAACGTTTATTTATTTTTGAGACAGAGAGAGACAGAGCATGAACGAGGGAGGGGCAGAGAGAGAGGGAGACACAGAATCGGAAGCAGGCTCCAGGCTCTGAGCCATCAGCCCAGAGCCCGACGCGGGGCTCGAACTCACGGACCGCAAGATCGTGACCTGAGCCGAAGTTGGAGGCTCAACCGACTGAGCCACCCAGGCGCCCCCGCTAGACACATTTTCAAACTCAAGTTCAAATAAATTAAGAATAGTCTTAAATTAGAAAATACATAAAAAGTCTAAACTGGAAAGGCATCCATGATGTGCCCTACCAAGGACCACTACACTATACCATTAGGCACAGAATAGATTTATGAATGGAAATATTAGGAAGGTGTCATTAGAATAGCATTTCTCTTGAGCACAGTTCCACAAAATATCCTTTAAGGACAGCATGAGAGTGAAATTCCAGAGAAGTCTGCTAACAAACGTCTTTAAGATCACTGTGGTATGTGGGATCTCGAACACGATAAGAGACTTTTCAAAAACAAAATGAGTGTGAAATAAAATGATAGAATTCTTGGCTACTATATCCATCCATACTCCTTATGTCAAAGACAGTTTTATCTCTAAGAACCAAAAATTTAAATAATCATTATCTCTGAGGTATATTTGCTTTTAGTTCTCAAAATTGTGGAAACCCATTATGACAACATGAGTCACTGCTTAAAGATAGAAATTTCAGTATGAGAAATAATGATCTTTTAAGAAAGTGAACACAGTTCCATATATCCAGGTCATTAAAATAATCTCTTTACTTCCAGAAAAAAAGATTATTTCATGATAGTTAGAAAAATAATTGAAAATTACTGTTTAAGAATACACACATGAAAGATACAGATTTTTCATTTTTCAAATGGGAAGAATCTCTAAATGAATAACAAACAACTAAATTATCCAGATATTTATTATACTTTCATTTTCAAAAAAAAGAATAGATTCATTTCTCTTTCCCTTTTGCCAATTCACTCCCACAGTCTCATCTGTTCTCCACATATATTTGGCTCCGAAGAGGAACTACTCCCTCCAAGCTGGCAACCATTAACTTCAACCTTTTATTTTATACAGTTCTGAAAGTCACAGAGTGTTTAAGGAGTGTTGTTTTGCTCCTGGCAGAATTTCTGGGCTTGCACCTAGTGCAATGTGCAAAAGAGTGTCAGCACCGAAGCCTTGGGAAGGAAAAAGTAAACTGCTCTCGAGTATCCCCCCTGACGTAAACCTGTGGAGGGGAGCAGGGACCGGAAAGCCGTGATCCCAGCTGTGTGACCTGGGATCAATCATTTAACCTCTCATATGTCGCATCTTTCTGCTTTGTAAGATGATCTCATATGTCCTTCCAGCTTGACAATAACATTGTAAGACTTTCTACTATAGAATTTTTGTCAAGTCTAAACTCAAATCTTGAGTGTGAAGATATTTATGAAAATTTAATACACTGGGCTTATACTGACTTAAGGAAACACTACTATTTTTTAATTGCTGATGCAGTAAATAAAGCCGCCTACTGTACTTTACCTTGGAATATTAATACCAAGGAAAACGGTGAGGTCAGTGGTGTGGTCAAAATAAAATGTTAGTATGAAGAATTATATGGAGGGTGCTGCAGATGCGAGCACGCACGCGCACACACACACACACACGCACACACACACACACACACACACACACACACATTCAACTATCGATGACCTATTTACACATAAAAAAATAGTGGTCAATTCTATTCAGCAGTCTCTTTTTGCGATTTACCCCAAAGGCATTCTGTGGAAGAAAGAAAAAGCTATATCCTGCACAAAGTCATCCTCAGATACTGAGATATGTCTGTCCCTCATGAATTAATCCACTGCACTATGTAATGAATCTTTCGGACACCTTTTAGACTGTCTCCTTATTACCATTTTAGCCAATCTTAATATCAGCTTTTCCCTTCCACAGAAAAAGGGCAATCCTGGTATTAACAATAGAGTAAATTTTAAAACCAAATGCAGACGGTTTTTTCCTTATATATACATGCTTTGTTTTCATGATTTGTACCTGTATTTTCCTCTATAGCCATAAAGTAGTAAGAACTCACCTATATCTTGAACTTAAAATATACCTGCGATTTGAAACTGATGTTAAGAGTCTAACATCAACTGGAAGAATAGGAATGAGAAAGGTGTCTCCAAAGAGAAAAAAGCCAAATGATGGCATTGTTAAACCATATAGTACATGCTGGGATGTATAGGTGCTGGGATGTATATAGCACCTTTGGGGAAAGCAGATTTTTATGAGACAAATTATTTAAAGTTGGGTGCAAAAGCTTAAGAGCTTGGCAGTATGGTTGGCAGAAGTGTGAAGGTGCTATAGAGGAATGGAACAAAGCTTATCTAATCTGTGAGACATTTTAATAACAAGAATATTGCAAACACTTAAATTAAGTATGTAAAGTAAGACTCTGACCATGAGAGTAGTTTTCAATATTTTTCTCCAAATCAACAGATGCAGAAGGACTATACTAATTCTGTACTTCCAGAGAATAAAAGCCAAGTGCCCAACTCAATGAGAGTAGCCTTCCCTTCCAGAAGTACACTGCTTTGTTTCCCATGGAGAAAAATAAGGAGAAGAAGATGCCAACCAATGAAACTGATTCACCTCTACAAGCTCCCAATCCAGGGGACCTTTGTGCAACATACCTGTGAATCTGGGACAATGAAAGGAACATGCTATGAAAGCAGAACCAAATGAGATAAGCCTTTATAAATACTGTCCCTGGACAAATTTCTCCAGTCATATTCTTTACAAAGGCGTAGACATATGAATAAAAGCATCAACATGTGTATTAGAAAGAATACTTAATGTTAACATGACAAACTAACACATCTGTAAAAACTTAATGGTTGAGTGCAAATACCAGGGGTTAAATTCTGCATTTAGTTGTGAGTACACGATATTAAAGGTTGGACCAACATTGTCCAGATGTGGGTTTTGCCACATAAAAGATGTAATGTTACAAATAAAATTACTCTAATTAGTAGTGAACGATAACCATTATTTTTGTTTGTTTCAGGTTTTATTTAAATTCTAGTTAGTTAACATATAGTGTAATATTGGTTTCAGGAGTAGACTTCAGTGATGAATCACTGAACACACAACACCCAGTACTCAATACAACAAGTGCCCTCCTTAACACCCATCACCCATTTAGCCCATCCCTCATCTACCTCTCCTTCAGCAACCGTCAGTTTCTCCTCTACAGTTAGGAGTCTCTGATGGTTTGCCTCCCTCTCTCCCTTTTTTTTCTGCCTTCTCCTGTGTTCATCTGTTTTGTTTCTTAAATTCCACATGAGTGAAATCATATGGTATTTGTCTTTCTCTGACCGACTTATTTCACTTAGCATAATACACTCCAGTGTATCCACTTTGTTGCGAATGGCAAGAAGTCATTCTTTTTGATGGCTGAGTAATATTCCACACACATATACATATGTGTATACGTATACATATATGTATACGTATACATATATGTATACGTATACATATGTGAGTGTGATGTGTATCATAACCCACATCTTCTTTATCCTTTCATAAGTTGATGGACATTTGGGCTCTTTCCACAGTTTGGCTATTTTTGGATTTCTTTATGCCATTTCTATTTTAAAAGACTTATTTAGGTTATTCTGCTCTTAAAATAATCACTTTATACTTTACTAGAAATTGGGTATATTCATTATTCATTCGATAAATATTTATTAAATATCTACTATAGATAAAAACTCTTAGGAACAGAATGATGAAAGCTACACTTCCTCTAGATGCTCACAGTATATTGATAATAAAAATACCGAAGTGACATACAGATAGGTTATTTAAAGCAATATTTATAATCCATCTCATGATATTTCAAGTATATGACTAATACATTTGGAAATATCAATGTATATTTGATGGTCCATGACCAAATGACAGTGTAGTAATAGATGAGAAGTGTCTAATCCACTCATTTTAAAGAATCTTCATGAAAATTTAAGATCACACCTTATTTTACTTTTTATTTTAGAGGGAGAGAGCATGAGTGTGGGGGTGGGGGAGCGGCAGAAGGAGAGAGAGAATCTTAAGCAGGCTTCATGCTCAGTGTGGTGCCTAACACGGGGTTTGATCCTGAGACCCTGGGATCATGACCTGAGCCAAAATCAAGACTCGGATGCTCAACTGAGCCACCCAGGAGCTCCCCGGATTACACTTTAAAATTTTTTTTAACGTTTATTTATTTTTGAGACAGGGAGAGACAGCATGAACGGGGGAGAGTCAGAGAGAGAGGGAGACACAGAATCTGAAACAGGCTCCAGGCTCCGAGCTGTCAGCACAGAGCCCGACGCGGGGCTTGAACTCACGGACCGCGAGATCATGACCTGAGCCAAAGTCGGACGCTCAACCGACTGAGCCACCCAGGCGCCCCTACACTTTAATTTTAAAGTTAAAAATACTGAGGCTTTTTCCAGTATATGCTGAAAATCTATAAAATATAGCTTATATTTTAATAATTCTATCTAAAACCCAATTATAAAATCTTTTATTACATTTATCGCTTGATTTAAGCCATGCACTTCTACTTCTACCAACAGTTTACTATATACTCATTTAATTATTATTACTACGAAATAAAGTATATCAAAAATATATTTAAAATATTTCAAAAACTGAAATGTTTTGCAAAATGTAGTCAAGATAAATTATGTATAGACTATTTTAAGCATATACTAATTACCACACTTACTATGCTTTATTAATAGTCAAATTTTAAAAGTTGCCCTTGGGTGCCAAGCTGAGTTTGCACCACATCTCCATCCAGTAGCTGTATGACCTAGGGCAAGTTACTTAACTACTGTTTCTTCATCTCTAAAATAAGTATAAGACAAGCAAGTATTTATGTCACAGGATTGTTCTGAGGATTCAATGAGTTAATGTATATAATGAGCTTAAAGCGATACCAGGTATGTTACTGTATGTGAGCGTGTGGCTTATGTTTCCAACACTCCTAAAGAAATTTGTTTCCAGGGTGCCTGGCTAGCTTAGTCGGTAGAGCGTGCAACTCCTGATCTTGGGGTTGTAAGTTCAAGCCCCATGTTGGGTGTAGAGATTACTTAAAAATAAAACCTTTATAAAATTACTACTAATAAAAAAAATGTTTCCATGAAAATGCAAAATTCTCAGTAAAACAAGAACTTTGGCTGGGTGGAAAAGTGATGCATTTCTCTAATATATGATTTATATCGTTTCATTAAGCATTAACTATGCTAAAATTCTAGATGCTGAATTACTTTTTAATTTTTTTTTACATTTATTCATTTTTGAGAGACAGAGGGAGACAGTGCACAAGCGGGGGAGGGTCAGAGAGAGGGAGACACAGAATCTGAAGCAGGCTCCAGGCTCCGAGCTGTCAGCACAGAGCCTGACGCGGGGCTCCAACCCACGAACCGTGAGATCATGACCTGAGCCGAAGTCAGACGCTCAACCGACTGAGCCACCCAGGCACCCTTAGATGCTGAATTACTTTTTGAATTAATTTTTACAATTCCATTGTTATGTCCATTTTATATAGGTAAAAACCGAGACTCTAAAATATACAACAACTTGTTCAAATTCACATTGCTGGAAACTGCCTTAACCATGAACTGTTTTCTATTTTTTCTCTTAGTAAATCTGTAAGAAACTAAATTCTTTCCATGGTGTCAAAACAATAAGAATCTTCTTAGGAATTGTGTTAACTATCAATTCTTCATGTCCATAAAAACTAGCTTAAATGATCTTCCATGAGTCAGTGGTTAGCAGTTTCTGTTTTACATTATGCATGATTCCTAGCTGCACTTTGTATAAGCTAATCGCATGGTGCTTCGTTAATAACCTTTAGGTTTTTTGAGCTGCGAAATTTATAGGTTTATAGTGAATTATTTCTCACATTTGCACAGTTTTGGGTCTTGAAAGTCTAGTTGAGATACTAACTACCAATACCAGGCATCAAGTGGGTGTATGAGTGGAACAGAACCGAACATAGTCCAGTTAGTGATATTAAAAATATGGAAAAATAGGCAATACTTTTAATATTTTTATTTTTATGACTGCAGGTATTTTTATAGCTATAGAAATGTTTACAGGTAAACCAACAATGACTAAAAAGTAGCCTATAAAGGTTATTTTCAATCATAAGCAGAATTCATGATGAGATCCAATGTGTCTTTAGGCTAAAATTCACTCAACTCAGTACTGATTATACAAGAACAAATGAATAATGAATTCTCTTGGTGCCCACTGGTCAACAGAGTAGAGCCTCATCATAGTACTTCACAGTGAGGTACTGACGTATACTCTGGGCAGCAAGGCAGTCCAGCCAGCCTTTGTGTCTGGTTGGTCAATTCCACTCTTCAGAACCTCTGCGTGTATCTACTTAAGGAACCTAGCTGCACTGTATAGTCTTGGTGCCCTGATGGGGGTGGGGGAAAGTTTCTGCTAAAGGAAATATCTCAGTCTGAGTGCAGTTAGTGTGTCTCCAGCTTAAACTGGATTGCTCACAGGTAGACTGAAAAAACAAAACACAGAACAGTTTCACCTGCCAATGGAAGTTCAAGGTCAAATTGGGAAATCAAAAAGGAGCCTTCAGTAAAAACCATTGGGGAGAAATAGGGCAGAGGTGGAAACAAGGTAGTTCTTTTGATTCAATAGGTCTGAAACCAAAGAGTTCAGTTGTGATTCAAATATTATTTATGACATACAGTATTTTTCTTCAGTGTGAGAAGCACAATGAGGAAAAGCAGCAGAAACCTCAGTTCACATACTACAGACTTAACAGACAGGCAATTAACACAGTGGCTAAAAGCATGAGTTCTAGAGTCAGATTGCTCAAGTTGAAATCCAACCTTTGCTACTCATCTGTGGTGTGACCTTAGTAAACTCTACTTCTCTGTGCATCAGTTTCCCCATCTGTTACATGAGAATAATAATACCTCCTGGGACTGATGTGATGTAAGATAAATGAATACTTATAAATCGCTGACATTGATACCTGACAAATAGTAAGTGTGGATTTATAATTATTATGTACATTGATTTGGGGAAATGGAGAAAAATTTAAGAAATAGTTAAATGTCTATGAGAAGTCTTATGCCTATTTAATTTATTCTATCCAGACATCAACACAATGATCAACATAGCATGCTCTAAATATGTAAGAGATTTTACTATTTTGACTAATCTTACTGCTTTTAAATTACTCAACAAATTGGCTAGTGGGGAGACAACTGAACTACTAGTAGCACAAATAAAAGATTTTAACAGCAACTTAAGGTTAATTGAATAAAATCTCACCTTCTATGATAAAAAGCCCTACATACTAGTTATAAAATAATATATTCTGTTGAAATTACTCCAGATTTTCCTACCTATTGTTTTTACTAGTACCTACAAGGTCTAAAAATGTGCTTTTAGGGCATCTGGGAAATAACTTGAAAAGGATCTAGACACTGAGTTCCTAATTACGCCACTCCCCTATCTTGAGTCTAAATTGGGAATCCCTGAGCTAGTTCAAAATTTTTAAATAATGCAAATTTTTCTCATACCATGTGCTGGAACAAAGCCTTAATGTATCTACCATAATTTAAAGTTGTTATTTCAAATTTTAAATATGTTGTCTCATTTGTCAAAGACAACCAAACCATACCCAAAGCAAAATCCTTCATAATTACAAAGTCTATGACCTTTTCTTTTGTAATTTCTATTTCATGCTAGTATGTTAGCTAGATACATTTTCAAAAATGATCTATGAATTCATTAAATTTAGGTTTAAGCTTTACCTCTAAGTGGTTGGATTACCTTGGTCAAAATATATTACTACCCTGAGCCAGTTTCTTCATTAATAAAAGAAAAGACCAGGACTTCGGGATTCAGGGCACCTTTTGGTTCTAGAACTTCATGTACACTAAATGGAAGAAACTTGTGAACAGACTTGTCTAGTGTTACTCAGCCTTTTAAAATCTATGCTCTCCTTTCTTTATGTCAAAAACAAATTCATGGTGTCCTTTGATATTTAGAAAATTAAATAATCACAGTGGCTATAAATACATTAATGAAATGACACAATGGTGCCCCGCCTCTAGAAGCAGACAGAAGCCCTTCAACAAATACACATACATCCATGCATACTCTTTAATGGGGCTCCTCTCTTTACATTTGAGAATCACAAAACAATGTCACTAATTCACAGTAAGGTACATTTTCCCTAATTCAACTCTCTAAGAAAGGAAAGGTTAAACTACAAACTCAGAGTTTGTTCTGCCTTCTGACTTAAGCAGAGCAAAATAACTTATTTATGGCTCTGTCTTCCATATCTTTTGAAACTGTGCACCCCCCAGGTAAGGCACGAGCTTGATCATATATTTCCATGTTGTGCTACTAGACTAACCCAAATTTCAGTTTCAAATGACCAAGACTCTAGTATTTTTTTTTAATGTTACTATCCTTTACAGTGTTGTAGAAAGCATCCTTCCTACCATATGCATAAAGTGAATACGTTGCAATCATTGTTGATAAGGGCACATCACGCAAGATACACAGACAAACTTCCTCTTTGGCCAAAATCACACTACTCTAGAACATACGGAAGAAAGGTTAGCAGTTTTGCACTAGACCAGTTTAAGTTTCACTAAAGTAAACTCAGTGAAAATCCAGTTGATAGTAAAGTCTCAAGCATGAGAAATGGCCCTATGTCTGTTTTTATTACATAAAATTCTAAATGTGGATTAAAAATAAAATGGATAATTTTAGAAATCCCTCTCATTTAAGTGTTGTGGATAGACTACACATCTGCGAGAAAACCAAATTATCTTGTAGTTTTCCTGTCTTGAAAGCAGAGATTTGGAGAGAAAAAGAAAGGGCAGGGAGTGAAACTAATGATAAAACGAAGGGTCCAGCCGTGGGACTGGAGCACATAGAGTCCGCGTTCCAATAAGACTCAACAAACAGCTCTGATCAGAATCTAAGTGATGGGAAACAGCCTGTAGCTTCGAGATTAGCTGCTTCACACTATTTCTGAGTTAAGCCAGCACAAGTAACATCATGAATGCATAATTATAATTATGCATTAGAGTATGCATAATGATCTTAAAATCGGTAAACAAAGAAAAGGCATCAGAATTGCTCAGCTATTTTGGGTATACTATTACAGAAGACAAAATATGACTAAGATTTTAAGGAGGGGTGGCTCTTAGTGAAAGTTTTTCACATGAAATTTACAAACTTGAGAAAATAACGAATGAACCAGCATTGCTTTAAAAACCCCTTTTAGGAAATCCCACATGAACAAGTTAAAATCAAAGAAATGCAAGAGTATTTCAAAACACATGAAGCAAGCCCTTAGGAATGCTCATATTTAAAGAATCCAGGCTAAGAAACAGAAATAATAATAAGGTAACATCTTGGACTTCTGATATCATTTAATAAAATAATGCATGTTCCTGAAATTGTTTGGAAAAATATAATGATCTGTGATTGGCTGATAAAAAACAAGTAAAATAACTAAAAGTTGTGTTGGAGATAATTTATGACATGTGGGGAATTTGGGGTTTTGGGGGGGCAAACTATTAGATTCCAAAAGTCTAACCATAAGAGGGTCTAACCTGAACATGTCCAGTTGTAATGCAAAATCATTTGCTTTGAGTTTTCCAAAATGAAGATGTAATTCCAGTTAAGGGGTACTATCTCCTCAACCTTGAAAGGCAGTTACATCATATACTAGCCTTCTGTTTTTTGGGCAAGATGATTTGATATTCTGGAACCCTAATCTTTTCTCACGGTACTATTTTTACTGCTCTCCTCTGGAAGTTAGCCAAGTTCTCCACATTCCTCTTAACAGAGCCTTAAACTGAATACCCACATCTTAACAAGAGTGTGGATAAGCCTAGAAATTGATGGATTCAATGGGGACCTCGTCTATACTCAGGGTCAGAAGCTCAGGATGCCTCGGGAACATTTATTCTTCATCAATGAGACAAAACAGATGTCCACCAAAGCTACCTGGAGCTCCTTTCATCTTTTAGTTTTCTTGCCCTCTTTCCCATCAAAATTCAGAGAACCCCTTCAACATTCTTTTACAAAGTCGTTTTTTCACTCGTTTTTCTTGGCATCATATTTATTGTTTTCTTCAAAGTACTTATATCCTTAACAAAAATTCATTAGCTTTCGACCAATGTTTTGATACTTCAATAATAATGATCGATGCTCTCTATAATCATCTTCTCCAGTGTTCTTTTGTTTCTCCATTCCTCCCTTACTCTCCCTTTCCCTTTCTACTCCTTGCCTATCCACTCCCCCCTTTCTCTCTCCCTTTCCACCAAAACTGTGGAGTAGGGAAACATCATTACTGACCTCAGCCATCATTTGCCTGGCTCATGACTGAAAAACCGGTTGGAAATCTCAAATTAATTATGCCATTTAATTTGCATAATTTTGGTCTGCACATTAATTTTAAGTATATACAGTAGTCCACCCCTTATCCTTAAGGAATACATTCCAAGATCCCCAGTAGATGCCTGAAACTGAACCCTATGTGTTTTTTCCTATATATACACACACTGAAAATAAAGTTGAATTTATAAATCAGGCACATTAAGAGATCAATAACTAGCTATAAAATAGAACAATTATAAACAATATATTGTAATAAAAGTAGGCTTTCTCTCAAAATATCTTATTGTATTGTAGTCACCCTTCTTGCAATGATGTGAGGTCACAGAAGGCCCATATGATGAGATGATATGCGGGGAATGACCCAGGCATGGTGACATAGTGTTAGGCTACTACTGACCCTGTGACATTATGTCAGAAGTTGTTTCACCGGCTTGTGACCCTCAGTTAACTGTGGGTAACAAAACCACAGAAAGCAAAACCGAAGATATGGGGAACTAGTGCATATAGTTTTGATGACTGAAATAAATTTAACGCTGTATCAGTCGAACCAACAATCAACAAGATAGGTACTGATTACCTACCATGCATGATGGCAGCCGTGAACATAGTAAAGGTCATAAGAGAGCAGTTATTTTGAAAATGTCTGCAAGTTTTTAAATTTTGTACTGTGGAGAGGAAAAGGTTCACGAATCTAGTGGAGGGGGGTAGGTATTAAAACTTCCCAAGGCAATCAGTGGCTTGACTGAAGAATTAAGAGAAGAGTAATAATTGTGAAAGTGGCTTGGTTTTGCAATGTTGATGGAGGGCAATTCTGTCAGATAAGTGGTTGATAGTACAAGCTTCGCCCATGAATTTAGAAGAAGGCAAAGAAAATAACCCTCTTTAAACTTTCCACTATTTCCCCAGGAATGAAAATTATCTTCTTTATTTCAGCTTTTTGGAACATCTGTCTTTTTGACTATACCCTGGTTCACATGCTAAAAAGTTACAGACACGCAGACAATTTAAATATATAGTGACCCTGTAGAGACAGAGAGCACAGGAGACAGGAAAGTTCACAGACTTTCCAATAAAGAGCCAAGTCTCGATATATTATTAGACATTTGAAAAATTCTTCCATACTCTAACCAAATATTTATAGCTTGTTTTTATGTCAACGATCTTGTTTTATTTTTCAGCGTTGTTGGAATGACATTATTATGTTGGAAATGTTAGATGACCGTGCTGAAGACATTCTTTATTCAAACCAGGGAAAAATTAGTGTGAAATGATTAAATACAAGAAGTCCTAGTTATAAATGGACTCTAAAAGTTCATTGGTAAAAGGCACCATTTGGAACTCAAAATACATTTTTCACCTTCACCAGTGTTTCTCAACCCAGAAGCTGCAGCCCCTTTGGGGTCTTCAATATTTATGGGCATTTTTTTTTCCAATTTGATGTCTTCATTTTGATCTGAACACAAGAAACAAGAAAACAAATATACTTTTACCTTGCAGGATGGCAAATCATGTCTTTTGTAGTAAAGATTTATGTATGAAATACCGTAAATAGAATATCTTAATTTCCTTAACTTAGAGTTTTTCAAATGACAGTCTGCAAATCTCTAGAAACCTTGAACCTATTGAATTGTTTTTTCTTCAAAAAGAATCTATATCTTCCTCGAACTGAGCAAAGAACTGGCATAGAACCAACACTGCAAATTACGGTAAAGTTTCAAGGTTAGATTACAAGAAGGTTATTTAGCTCTTAATCTAGCTACACATTAGGTATAAATTCCTGTGTCCAGGAATAAGGGTCATTTGTTAGAGGAAGGACAGAAAGGGAGGCAGGATATTTCCTTATCTTTCTCTGGCCCCGGGAAAAATTTTAGTATGATTTGTCTTCTTCTGCCTTCTTCCTTTGCTGTTCCTGCCTCCCAGCTTCCAAAAGCATTCTCCCCTCATCCTTGGAGTTTCTTCAGCCATATCAACCCCTCAAACACAGGTCTTCATTTGAGGCATAGGTGTCCTACCTCACAAATTCCTCCACGCTCCAAAATGATTGTTTGTGTATCCACCACCATGAAATAAACAAACACACGTACTTCCATCAAGCTGGCGAAGCAGCTTTTGCAAGAAAGGCACTGACCAAACCAACGGATGCTATGGTATGAATGATCACTACGGCACTGACAGACCTGTAATCAGTAAGCGATCCCCGCTTTACAAAACTTTCTTCCCCCTTCCTCCAAATCTGAGCAGAGTCTTTAAATCTTCCAACTTCTTGTTTGTTTGTTCGCTTTGTTTTGAAATCTCTCCAGTGTCTCTCTTGGCTAAATATTTGACACTTGCAGAATGGCAAAGGTGGAACTCTGGGCATTTTTAAGTTAATATAATAAGCAAAAGCAAGTCAGAAGCTGTCTGTAAATAATGTATAAATTCAGTGGCTACGGTTGCCTGACATACTGACTTTTGAGATGTTGTGAGTAGGCTCACCGGTTACCAAGTTACTACCACGGAACGGGAATGAACTGTGCTCCCAAGCATTGTGTTCTTCTTGTTTCAGAGAGTAATTTCTGAAACCGCTGAACTCTGGGAGCGCTGTGTGTATCATGGCCTCACTACATAGCACTTGTCACTAATTGGCAGAAGCTGCTCCAGACAGACCTGGTCTTGGCAAACAGACTGAATGCTATTCTCTGCCCTTAGGAAATCTGTCTCTCCAGGTGAGGTTTGAGGCCATGAGAACAGCACTGTGTCCAGTTTGTTTTCCTGCTGTTTGGCCATTGGATAAATTAAGCACCTTAAATTTTAGTGTCACTGGTCCACTCTTCCAGACATTCTCAAAATAAGCACTTTTCCAGCATGTTACATATATTTGTGTTTTCAATTCCTGATTGAAGGGCCACGTAGCACTTAATACAAACAAATGGCATCTCTGAGGGCTTAATGCAAACTGGGCATGAAAGATGAGGTTGATGTCCAATTTCTCAGAGCACTGTTAGCCAGTGTTATTTGTTGGATTCAGATTTGCTCTTATAAATGGGGAACCCAGACTCATTTTCACTAAAAGTTTAAGCAAAAGATCAGACTGTCATTAGTTTAACTTTTCAAGAAACCCTGTCGCCACTAGAGTTCTAATTTCAGTAAATTTCCAGAACCCTAGACCATCAGTGACATCATTTTTAATGTTTTGGTCTTCTTTACAATATTATAAGAATGAATCTTTTTCTGTTTTTAATCACAAGCCTTATCCAGCAATCAAGGCAGGTATATAATAAGCTAAGCTACTCTGTAAATCTAAACATTCCCTACAAATGGAAAAGATACAGCCTGGGCTCCCTGATTGTTACTAAGGCGACTATCTAAAATGAAAATCTGATTAACCCTTTTGCTGCCTGGAACTACCCACGTACCACGTTAACTGACTTCCCTGCACTTATCTCTTCTTTTTCCCCCTCCAGAAATTCATAATTGCCTCGCTCCACAGTAGTTATGCTCTGGTTATCCTATCTGAGAGGACGGTGATGGGTGGTAGTCCCATCTGGACAGCTGAGTGGGGTGGCCGCCTCATCATGAGGAAACAGACATTGAATAAGAGGGCACGTGATTTCCTGCTTATTTAAGGCATCAGTTTGATGAAATCCTTGACAACATCAAAGGATTCCCATTCAATAAATAGCAGACTACTACTGTATTTTCCTTTCACTCGGGAAATAATGTGACAGCAAAAGCTGTATGTTTCACAAACATATTTTTCCTCAACTATTTTTGAATGACATTAGCAACTGTTAACATTTGCTAGGAAGAATAATATTTCAAAGCATTATACAGAATTTTAGCCAAGAACAAATATCTGTCAGGCAGTCTCTATTCTCTTGGTACAACAAAAAAAAGGGGAGTTCAACAGCAAGGGGGAGGGGAGTAAGAACACATAATTTTTTCCATGTAATTTGGACAACAGGAGGCTGTGCACTAGAAATTCACTAATAGATTTTGAACACTAAATCATGTAATCAAATTACATGAAAATGTCTGTACCGTTCAAAGTGTATTGTTGACATTCATGGTTCTTTGTAAACACCCACTCTCCACTGCTTCCGTGTTGCTCCCCTTTCAAACCTTTCTGGAAGGATGTCTTGATAGTTTTCACCTCGGCTCTCTACTGGAGGCAAAATGGCCCATTTGTTATTCTCTACACATGGCTCGATTTATTCCTTCATCTTCCAGGTAGGCCATTCCCTCCATCCTGAATTCCCTGCCGCTCCTCTCTACCAATTCATCCCTATCACTTCCTTCAGACCTTGTTCAGCTCTCACTGCCCTGAGGAAGCATTTCCCAATTAACCTCCCTCCCTCAGCTCAGCCTCCTCTGTCCCCTCAGAATATAATTGTACTATGCCATTTTGTACTTGTTGATACATTGCTTGTAATTGCTTTTTTTATTATTGTGTCCCTGTCATTACGTTTGCTTCTATTTCACTTGGTTACATTCTTTTCCATCACCTCTGCTCTCCTTCTTCAAACAGTCCTCTGATTTTTGGCATTTCGATAACACCAATATACTCCAGCTACAGTTCATCAATAACTACTCTATGACTGATTAAAAATAGTTAGTGCTCATAAATCACTTTGGCTGTCTATAATTTTAGTTCTTCATATTGTATTTAGTAAAATAACAATGCCACTACTAGCAAATGGGTCTCGAACTGTACCTTTAGCTCCCAGCCAATCTCCACATCCCAGTCTTCGTTAAGCATATTTCCCTCTGGATATTTGCATTTTTTTCTTACTATCACATCACAACCAACACATTTAAAATAAAACTCAGCTTCAGGGGCGCTTGGGTGGCTCAGTTGGTTAGGTGTCCAACTTTGGCTTGGGTCATGATCTCCCAGTTCATGGGTTTGAGCCCCATGTCAGGCTCTGTGCTAACAGCTCAGAGCCTGGAGCCTGCTTCAGATTCTGTCTCATTCTCTCTCTGCCCCTCTCCCATTTGTGCTCTGTCTCTCTCAAAAATAAATAAACATTAAAAAATTCTTTTAAATAAGATAAAATTCAGCTTCTGTAAAAACTCAACTTTCCATTTATGTTGATCTATTTCTATCAAAGATACCAAGTTTAAAAACCTGTATATTTATCTAGCTTTTCTTACATACACACACACACACACACACACACACACACACACTCAACTTTACATATGATATTGTGTAGGAAGAACTAGAAAAGCTTTTGATACGTTAACGAATTATTCTTTTGGTTGGGAGTTCACAGAAAGTACACAGTGCACCCTCCTTGTGTGGATTAATCCCTGAAGTCAACATGATCAACATGTAAAAGAACATGTGACATGCAACAGTAACCAATAAATTTGATTGTTAAGGATATCAAATTAACTACATATTTAAAAGATATCAACTACATGTAACTAAAAAGATGTTTAAAATCTACTTTAGATGTTGAGATTGAAAGCAGTAGGGCTCGCTACCAATTCAGGCAGATAAAAGAGAGTGAATGTGGAGCCTTGCTTACTTGGCCAAGACTTTGAGGGGTAGAGCAGACTTTAGGGTACCAGTTACTTAGTGGAAGGTGATCAGCTTAGTGAGATGATAAAGAAGGCTAACTATCTGGTGCCACAAATCAGTGGTTTTGGATAAAAGCATTTAACTCTTTGGAGTGAACAGTTTCCGTCTCCATGAATAGAATGAACTAATGGTTCTCAAAGGTCACTTCCTCCTGTAGCATTTGCTGAATCAAATGTAACTCATGAATTGGGATGTTAATGCACGAGAGACAAAGTGAGAGAAGCCGCTCTCCTGAGACACCAGGATCCTTCTGTGTCCCCTCCCTCTCTTCTCAGATCCTTCATTTGCATCAGATGGGCTTTAATACATTTTCAAGTACCTTCTCACCTGGAGGCATCTGTATCTCATCAGTAAACCAAGTTTTAAGTTTAAAAGATAAAATCTGTATCAGAGAATTCCAGGTATCAATCAATGGGAGAAAGGGACAACCATATGAAAGAAACTGGTTTTGCCACTTTACCAGTTTTTTTTTTGGGGGGGGGATTTATTTATTTGGATTAAAATTTACTTATTTATTTTTCTTTCAAATATTTATTTCAATTCTAGCATAATATTGTTTCAGGAGAATTCTGAGATTCATCATTTACATATAACACTGGGTGCTCTCATCACAAGTGCCCTCCTTGATACCCATCCCCCATCTAGCCCATCCCCCACCCATCTCCCCTGCAGCAACCCTCAGTTTGTTCTCTAGAGTTAGGAGTCTCTTATGGTTGCCTCCTCCTCTCTTTTTTTCCCTTCCCCTATGCTCATCCATTTCCTTTCTCTAAAACCACACAATTAGGGTGCTCCTACTTGTAAGTCAACCCTGTAAATCTATAGAAGGGACAACTGAGAAAGAGAGAAGGTCAAGCAGTATGAAAAGATCTGAGGAACCTATGTGGAAATCTTAAAATTAAAGAGGGAAAAACCGTGTCAGCTTTATCAGAAAGTTCATATAGTGTTACAAAGAGGAGTGCCTTATTCAACCCAAGAACAGTATAACTGAGGATAATTAGCAGGGGGATACATATCAATTAAAGACAAGGCTTCCTTTCTTCTAATCACCAAACCCAAGCAAATAATCAAACAAACTGTGGGAAGAACTGTGAGCAGGCTATCGGAAATAGTGCTTCCTTTAATCGGAAACGTGATCCGCTAAGTCGTTTCTCAAAGCTTTGGTTTTATTATTTGGAAAATAAGGGTTGGAATAAGTTTCTTCAAGTTATCACATTCTGTAATTCCGTAATATTAAGCCAAAGTGGGAATGTTACCAAAGGATGATGTATAATTTTCCACAAGGGAGACAGAAAATACAGCCAGTAATAATTTGTTGTTAACTTAATGACAAGAATGGTCAGTGTTTCTTGAGTGCTTACTCTATGCCAGATTTTGTGCTTTGTACTTCACATACACAAACTCTTTTAAAATTTGGAAAATTTGTATTATGCCATATTAATATTATGACATATTAATATCTCCACTCACAAGATCAGTCAAAATGAGCACACAGAAAGGTAAAGTAAGTGGCCCAGAACCACAAGCTCCCTGGTGACAGAGTCCAGATTTAAGACCAGGCTTTTGACTCTAGCGCCTGATCTCTCAATCGACATACGATACCAACTCAAATTAAAATATCTAAGATTCAAAAAATACATACACACAAGAAGAATGGGTAAAACATATAATCAGGCCTACGAAGTAGAAAATGAAATCAATATAATGAAACATTATATCTTCTTTGGGAGGCGGAGAGATAATATTTAAGAGCAGATGAGAAAAAGACAGATAAATACTTGCTTCATCTTGGTTTCCACACACACACGCACACACACCAACCATTTTTTTTTTTGTTTATTTTTTGTTGTCTGTCTCTGGTTAATTTACTTAGAATATAAATAATATGTGAGAGGGAAAAGAAGTCACCTAATGGGAAAAAGAACAAATGGGAGAGTATTTAGAAAAATTATTACTGTTTACAATCAAAGGGCCAAGTCACTTATACACAAGGTAATTTGAGAAGACATCAAAACTTGGTGTAGACCCCAACCGTCATGATTCAGAGATGCACAGAGGACCAAGAAAGAGCTCACATGCAGAACATAACCTTGAATCTGAAACTGTGCTGGACAGTCAAGAAAAATGCCTGAAGAATATTTAAGTGACTTATACCGAATGGACTTATATATTTTTGAAGAGGTAGTGCATTAAAGACAAGTGTAGTGTTACACTGGACAAGTCTCAACAAATCAATATAATTTTGTCACCCCATTTTCTCCTATGAAAATGAGAAACCAACCAGGCTGATATGACAAATCTTTATTCTCGTTATATTAAACTACCATTTCACATGAAATACTCGAAAAGTCCTAAAAGATACTAACATACACGTTCTCCAAATCAACACAGAAATTAACTACAAGGGATTTTCAAAGAATAGTTACTTTTGGCTCAACAGCAGCATTTAAGAATCTACAACTGCCAGTCCTCTGGGATTATTTATCAATTATATTAATGATAGGGATGAAAGAGTAGATCAGTTGCTAATTTAATTTGCTGAGAATATTAACTTGGACAAAATTACTATCTTCAGATATAAGTCATATTTATTAAATGTCCACTCAATTTCAAATATTACAGAAGGTAAACAAATGTATTATTTTCCCTTTGGAGGAAATATCTCTTGAGGTAAATTATTAATCACATTTTTGGTGATAAAACTGGGATTCAGAAATGTATTGACTCCCCTATGGTCAACAACTGAAAGAGTAGTGAAGTCAGGATTTGAACCTGGGTCAGATTTTTTCACTATTTCAGCTGTCCTGCAATGGCATTAGTATCTGAAAAACCCAAATAGAGATTCTGAGAATTGTTAATGTTTGAAGCAAAATGACTATGCAAACTATAGCTTTACACAGGAGTCCTTTCAAAGTAATTTACTCAAGAATGAGAAAGGGAATGAAAATGAACATTTCTTGAACTCCCAAACACTACGCTAAAATCTTTTTAGGGGAGGTTGGCTGACTCAGTGGGAAGAGCAGGAGACTCTTGATCTCAGGGTCATGAGTTTGAGCCCCACATGGGGTGTAGAGATGACTTAAACTTTTCAGTTTAAACCTAAACTTGAGTTTAAGAGATGACTTAAACTTTTCAAAAAGTAAAACAAAAATCTTTTTAAGATGTTATTTCACTCATTCATACTTTCAACAAATATTTATTGGGTGTGTTCTAGGTGCTGCTGAAATTGTGAAATAGAGGAGATACCTGTCCTCCTAGAATTCACTCTCTTGATAGGGACACAAAAGAATAAACACATCAATAGTAAATAAATATAATTGTAGGCAGAACAAAGATAAAAAGAGACAATGATAGAGCTTTTCTTGTTTGTTTTGGTTTGTATTTTATTCTAGAGAAGGTCCTGCTACAGAGAGGGCATCTGAGTATTTCACTGATTATGTGTCACTGAGTGTGCCATGGGAAGATTCAGAGGTGAAATGTCCAAGGCAGAGGGAATAGCGAATGCAGAGACATCAATATGTTGGGATCCAGCATGTTCTGTAAAGGCAAGAAGGCCCACACAGCCATGGGGGAGTCAACAAGACAGACAGTGGAACGAGATGACCTAGGAAAAAGCCAGATTACGTAGGGCTTTGCTAGCCATGCTAACGGGTTCAGATTTTACCTCAAGTGTGCACGGTTTGGGGAATACCATGCTGTGATTTATATGTGAAAAGAGTATTCTGAGTGTTACCTGAAGAACAGTCTCTAGGGGACACGAATGGAAGGAAATCAGTTACGAGGCTGCTATGACACCTGGTGAGAGATGATGACGGCCCCAATCAGTATGCTCTCTGGGGAGGTGGCAGAAGGTGATCAGATTTTGAAAGTGACCTTCACTGGCTTGCTGAATATAAAGTCAGTATAGAAAAGAGAAGAATCAATGATAAATCCTAAGTTTGGGGTCTTAACAACTAGGTGAATAGTAGGGGCATTTATCAAAAGACTCAGAGAAGAGTGATTTTAGGGTTTATCGTTTGGAGTTCTGATCTATACATGTTTATTGTGATACAGAGATGTCAAGTAGGCAGTTAGAAATAGGAGTCTGGAACTCAGAGGAGAGGTTGGGGCTGAGATTTTAATTTGGCAATCATTAGTTTATTTCTGGCAGTTAAAGCCCTAGGGCAGGAGATCATCGAAACAGTAGAACCTCAAGACTGAGCCCTGGTATTTGCCAGCATTTAGAGGTTAATATGTCAGCCAGGGAAACTGAGAAAGTACATCCTGTAAGGTGAAAAGAACAGAACACCCTGTCATGGAAATAAAGCTAGAAAACTATTTCATGCAGAGGGAGTAATAGGCTGGGCAAAACATGACTCACTGAAGCCTTTACAGCCAAGCAAGATAAGAATTGGAATTCCACGACCCACTTTTATTTTTTTAAACAGATGAGGAAACTGAAGTTGAGAAAGATCAATTAACTTTACGACTGTCACACTGCTAATGAGTGATACAGCTAGGGTCCACACCAGCACAGTCTAATACAAAAGATCACGATTTCCATATTTTCAAAGAGTTTCTGGAGACTTAAATATAGAGATGAGAGCTATTACAGAACCATGCAACATGAAAATTTTAGTAAGACTAATCATGCACAAATGGAGCCACGCTCATCAATTAGAAAAAGAAAACACCTAACAATTAAGAGCCACGCTTTGGTGGGGAAAACATATATATTCATTCACAAAGATACTTGTCCTTAACCGCCGTTACTCTGTATTGCTAATTTGGTAGAACCATTTGTCACTGTACATTAATACCTTTGATACAAGTTTTTATTCTGTCCCCAGACTAAGTCAATTGGTATGTTATAAAGATTTATACAATCGTATATCATAATAACTCAGTGACAAAACATTTGCACATCCCTAGGTGATATCAGCAAGAATCCATGTAATTTTACATTTGTACACCATTGCTGTAAAATGCTCTATGCCAAGTCTTATTTTATGTGAGATAACCAAAGCTGAAGCACCTTTTGGTTTGGAATCCCTTTGCAGTTGCCTAACACCACAAAATTTGGGTCAGCAAAGAGCTACCACGTGGGGAGAGGATGCATACTACTCTACGATGCAAAAATCATGAAATGTATCACAGTAATTCTCTGTGTATCACAGTACATTTATAAGTCTATCAAAGTTTAGTTTGTCATTTAGACTAAACTAAAGCTTATTGAAAATAATTTATCAGTAAGCTGTCTAGAGTCCAGTCTCTCGACTGGGGAGGATATCACATAAAATGTGACTTGATTTTAAAGGTATTTTTCATCTGTGGACTTTATGCAACCAATGACAACGGTGATGAGAAAGCCATGAACACCTCTAAACTTCTGTGGTTCGAATGTGTCACTTCCCAAATAATTTTTTATCAAAATTTAGCCTAGAATATACTATGGAAAATGCTCAGTGTTAGTGCATACAAATGCCATGTCTGTGGCCAAAATTAGCAGAAGTCAAATATGTCACAAGCAGACAAATGCATAATAAATACAAATTCACTTATGTACAATGCACACATGTACATCATACACATGAGGTATTTTGTGTACTAATTCACTTTGAAAGTATGCAATAATGGGGCATCTGGGTGGCTCAGTCAGTGGGGCATGTGAATCTTGATTTCATGAGATCAAGCCCTGCATCAGGCTATGCACTGGGCATGAACCCTGCTTAAGATGCTCTATCTTTCTCTCCCTCTGCCCCTACCGCACTCATGTGCATGTTCTCTCTCTCTCTCTCTCTCTCAAGAAGAAGAAGAAGAAGAAGAAGAAGAAGAAGAAGAAGAAGAAAGAAAGACAGAAAGACAGACAGACAGAAAGAAAGAAAGAAAAGCAAAAATGAAAATAAATAAAAATATGCAAAGGTAATAAAATCTTTATCAGACTATGGATCTGATGAATCTTAATTTTCGAATCTTGAAATTTACCTGGGCCAGGTTTAAGTTAACACAGGATTCTCCTCTAGAGTAGGTCAGGTAGGAAATATATGCTATAGCAACTAATATTATTAGGGTTTATTTACCCAAAGTTGAATATTTCTAGTAACCAAAGAGACAAACTCACCAATTTACAAGGAAGCACATCCCATATTTATACTGATCATAATCTACCCTCCTATAATTTGCTTCCACAGAATAAAATCAACATTTTTTCTGCATGAGAGGTGCTCAGATTGGGAAGGCAGTCTATATTGTCTCCAATTATAGTAGACACATGTGAAATTGCCCACAATCTCTACCTTTCTGAGAATTGCTTCTCCTTTACCTTCTAGTCCTGGTCCAGGGATGGGTACTTTTCCTGTCCTAGTACAGTAAGTCCCTTCTATGGTGTTTTCAGTGATAGAAATGGAAGAGTCAAAGGCATATATCACGTTGGTGGGTACAACCATGAGCTGTCGAGGACAGAGGTTTCTCCCCACTGAAGGAGTGGCTGGAAGTGAAAGAAAGGAAAGTGGAGCAGAGTAGGAGAAATCAGGAGCCATAACAAATGTTGAAGGTGTCCTGCTGGTTTTTGAGAATCGTTGGTACTAAAAAAATCTTGAAGCCCAGTGAATCCACCCCCTTGGTTTCCATAAGACATTCCACAGTTGTGATAATAAATTTTCTCTATTCTTTAAGTTGGTTCAACTGCCTTCTCATTGCTTCCAGCCAAGGGTCCTTACTACATTCTAATTTACTTCAACAATGCTCATATAAAAGAGAGCAGCCCAGGTCTAAAATCCAGGCACCATCATCAACAGTGTGACTTTCTACAAAGCCTCAGCATTCTCTGTGCCTACTTATCCCAACATTCTATTTCCTACGTAGAGGAAGCATAGTGGGGACAGAAGACAGGGCAAGAGAGCTGCATCCGAACACAGGTTATGCCATCATCTGTACTTTCAGATGTCTTTCTCTAGGTTGGAACTGAAGAGTAAGCAAGAGTGAAGGCATAAGAGCAGGGGGTGTGGGGGTGGAAGAATAAGGAGGACAGGGCAGAGGGAGTTGGAAAATAAACAATTTTGTCACGATTACACCTAAGGTTGGCCATGAACAGACATGTCCAAATCCAGTTAATTAGGGGGACAAGCCCAGGGAACAGGTGATTAATTCTCGAGTGCCCTCATAGACTTTCCCAAGCAATAACAGAACTAGTAGCTGCCATCTGTGGGCCCTACCACATGCCAGCTACTGGGCTCAGCGTTTTCATATGTTATCTTGTTAATTCCTTGGCTTAGATGTCTTTTGGGTTCGTTCTGAGGAATAAAAAGACTGCTGGCTATTCCCCAGAGCCTTGCAGTATAGAGCATGGCTTTAGGTGGGGACTGAGAGAAATGATTCTTTGCCGGCTGCCAAGCACAAGTTCAGGGGAATGACCACGAGCAAGAGGGAGGAGGAAGATGTCTCACCCATGGAAACCAGGGGAGTTCGTCACTGAACTCTGCTGGACTGCAAGGAGACAATTAAAGCCGATCCTGAATGACGATCTACTACTTAGCACAAAATAAACTATAAGAACAAAATAAACTATTCTCATTTCAAAATATCCGTAGTGAATATTAAAAGGTGTTATTGTCTCAGAAAAGCTGACAAAATACTGCAACAATCGTGCTAAAGTCTGAAGGATTTAGTCACTAATAAATATTCATGAACCTATCATATCGTTACTACTTATAAGCAAGTTTCTCTTCTTGAATGAAGTTTATCACGACAAAAACCTTAGATACACATGATAGATAAACCATGATAAATCAACACAACATACTCTTATTCTACAAAAATAGTGACAAATGAGGTGTAAAGATGATTTAATATTTCAAACATATCAAAAATGAGCAATTGTTCCCTCTAGCAACTATAAAACATTTTAAGTTAAATAAAAAAAAGGAAGAGTGAAATAAAAAATAAATTGGCAAATTCAAGGGAATGAATAAAACAAGTAAAAAAATACAACAGAGGGAACATTTTGGCCACTATTTGTCATACTCATCTGTTGAAAAAAAAATGAAATCTCTCTTTTTGACTTTTTTAGTAGAAACCTGGTATTTTAAATCATCTCTTTTTGTATGTGTGCAGTTTTTTTTTTTTTTTCACTTTTTAAAAATCTCTCCCCCGGTCTATAAACTTGAAGAAAGCAAAATGAAACGATTTACAATAATTTCAGAGTATGTTTTATTCCAAAATCCACCATTTATAGACAAACTATGGCCTCAAAATACTAAACTCAGCGTTGTCAGTGCAAAGCTTTTGAGTGTATTTTTTATGATCAAGTACAACTTTGTGTTTTAGGAACATCTGTCTGCACACTATAGACTAAAATCAACAGGAATATACTATCTTAAATACTTGAGCAAAACTCAGTAAAAGATACAGTAGGCAAACATTGTGGTCGGCTCAGCAGTGATTACCAACTCATGCTCCAAATTCACTATAAAATGAAAATCAATATTTCCACAAGTTCCTGCAACATAAAAGATAACCTTCATTGATTTTTCTAGACTTAGGCCTCTCTGATAAAATCTAATATAAATTTTCAACCATGAGGATTTGGATCAGAGCAGGGGTGATAAGTCCTGCACATCTCTTAAGAGGTGGAGAATTTTTTTTTTTTAAAGTGCACGTTCATACTATTTATAATTTGCCCTGTGCAAGTGAAAGCCTTTTCCACCCGTGCTATCAGGAATCTCTTCTAATTTTTATTACTGTGAGGCTAAAGCCTGTTCCAGATAATTTGGAAATTTCAGGGGAGTTGTGATAGGGCTGATGGTGCAGCCCTAGCTGACTTGAGAAAGGAGCTAACCGGTAATAGCCTCCATGGCCGTGCTGATTAAATGTTGCCATAGATGAAAGGCCTGCCATTGCTGCAATAAATTAACCAATCACACAAATCCCAAGTCAGTGCTAATCCTTCCTTGATACTCTGATCCTCTGATCAGCTCAAGGAGGTAAAGAAACTGGCTTGTGACGCTTGGTGCTCTAACCCCTGGATTTCATGTACACAACGAGCTAATGATATCTTGCTGACCAGTTCAATGGGATGAACTCCTCTCACAACCCTTAGGGAACACCACGGCCTTCTTAAAAAAAAAAAAAAAAAAAAAAAAGGAAAAAGAAAAAGAAAAAAAAAAGGAAAAAAGAAGAGAACAGAAAAAGAAAAGAAAGGAAGAAAAAAAAAAGAAAAACTGACAAGCAGATAGGAGGCTTTGTGTTTTACCAGGAAACTGCAAGGAAACTCTCCAGCACTTGTTAACTAAAATAATCAGGAAGCCAGGACCAAAGTATGATATGTTTTGTATCATTTAGGTGTGGATAATGAATCGCAAAAGGACAAGGATCAAATAGAAGTGGGAATACTAAAGAAAGCCAACCGGAGAGAGTGGCATTTCAAGAGAGCAATGTGGCCTTTTTAATTTTTTATTCTGTGTTTGGTTCAATTTTGAAGTAGCTCTCTGTTGAGTATTTTGAAAAAAAAATTTTTTTTTTTGTAGATGCACATTTTGGACTTCTGCAGATTCTGTTAGAGACGCGGTGATCCATAGCGCTCTGCTGGTGTGATTAGAATCTGATTTAGGAATAGACTCATTTAATCAATTAGCAAAAGGTCTGGCCACATGCAGTGCCTTCCTGTTAATTATGTGAATGCTGCGGCTGCAACACGGTTCGTGGAATTGAGTCTGTGCAGGATGCATTGGTGGCATTCATAATTGGGGAAAGTTTTTTGTATATAGTAATTGGTTGCTAGAAGTAAGAAGGCTCTAGGGTTTTCTTCAGGGTTTCACACATAAAGAGTTTTTGAAAAGACTTCATTATCTTTCTTGGTCAGTCCCAAGAAATGAAAACCAATTCTTTTATAAGACAGATGTAGGGGCAAGGAGGCAAATGTAGAAAAATCAGTGTTTTGGAAAGAAAACTAGTTTATTTCATATGAGAAGCTGGAAGGTGAGGGCTGATACTTTGTATACTGGATGATTTTATTTTTGAAGGGAGATGAGGGAAGAATTGATAGTTTTCCCAAAAGTTCTTCTACCTGGTCCATAAAATTCAATCACATTTAAGCAACTTGATGGAGCGCAGCTAAGAGACCTCGATTACAACTTGGCAAGTGGATATTCTAAGTTGAAAATTTGCTCACTGTGATAGATCAAAAGCCCTTGATAAAAATAACAGCGATCATTCAGATCAACGTTCTCTCTTTCTAAAACTTCCCTGGCTTTTACCTATCTTATCATTCAGACTCCTTTTTATTTACATGATGATCCTCATGTACGGGTAGTACAGCTTTGTCAAGTGACCTTCCCAAAGGCAGTACTTCCCACTGCTGGACTCAGAGTGAGCGAGTCTGGTTGTAAGGAGCAGATCTCATGGGAATTAATTAGCCAGAACACGAAAACACAGCTTACTCCCTGCAAGGCATTCTGGGCCAACGTTGCAGAATAACACAGCCATTTCTGACCAAATAGAAGAAGGAAAAAAAAAAAAAAAGGTCTTTTTTTCACCCCCAAGAACAACAGATGTTATAACAGTCCAGAGAGGTACTAAAGTAAGTTTTATGCGGCAGAACAACAGGGCTGGAAAGAACTTAAATAATGATCCTCTGTAGAAATTAATCCTTTGGAGTTCTCATTTGATGTCTCACACCTGCAATATCTATTCAAATTTAATATTTATCCTCATTAATAGTCTTATATAATGTGCAGCAGTACTATTAGGAATTTGATTCACTATCATTCCCAAATGAAAGACACTATTCATGGGAAAAATTAAATAGAAGACCATTTAAAGCATGCAGTAGTATATAGAGATTTTCTTCCTAACTTAGAAGAACTTAAATATATTATGCTACTTTTTATTATTAAATTAAGATGGGTTGATACCACCATCATTATCATTAGAATATTTATCTGTGTTAAATAGCAGGAAAAACAAGAAAGAGATTGGAAATGACAAACTTAAAGAAAAACAACAATTTTCTCTGCATTCTTCCAGCGTTGTACTTAATAAACAGCTGTGTTTTTATCTGGTGCTAATGAGGATGTACATGGTATGTTTATGAGAAAATCAAAGGTGAGATGTTTAAGTCTGTTCTCTTCCTGTCATTAACACACATACATAAAGCCTTATAAATGAAAAAAAGTATTTGAAACTTGTCATTTCTATATCCAGTTTTAAAAAAGTAAAATTGTGTCGCCATTTGCTATTACTTTCACCCAAATTATCTCAATTTCCAAGGTGATTAGACATATACACGGAAAACAAGACAGCATTTTCAAAACTGACCACGTCAATTCCTGCCAATCCAAACGTTCCTTCTTGATTTTCAGAGATGTTAAACAGAGCCCAGGCACAACAGAGCCCTAACATTCAACTGAAGCTAAAAATTCTGCATCTATTAATGCCCCTTTCCCACAGATGCCAGGACATAGCTTCATATATACTGGATAATGGTAAAGATGCAGCTATGACACCATATTTGGAAATCGCAAATATGTGAACTGAAAGAGAGATATTTAAATGTACAATCAGAATTCTACTTTCCAAAGAACAATAGCTTTAACTAAACTTCTGGAGTAAAGAAATAAGAAGCAATGGACTGAGTATAGTATGTCTGTCCCTTTCCTGGGTGTCATAAATGAAAATCACCACAGATACTATCTTACTTGATTGAGGTTTTAGAGGTAAAAAGCCTCAGGACTTCTCCCCCCCACCCCCCCCCCACCCCATCCTGAGGCTTTTAGAGGTAAAAAGCCTCAGGACTTCTCCCCCCCACCCCCCCCACCCCCCCCCCCACCCCATCCTGAGGCTTTATTTAGTCAGGAATCTCATAATCACACCCACAAAAAAAGAAGACCAAGATCTGATACGTGGAGATCTTCCCCTCTGGCATGAGTTACTTTATATGATTAGAGGATAGTTAGAGTCTCATAGAAAGGAAATGATTTAACTACCATGGGCTCTTTTCTCAACACTGCTATGCAGAAGCAGCTTTGGATTCCAAATTAGACTAAGAAACTTCCAGAAGCTTTAGGTAAACTGGCAAAGGTTTTCACAAGAAAAGAAGAAGATGCTCTTTCCCTAGGTAGAGTGCACCAGAATAGTTACGGAGAGTGCAAATCTCTTTATAACGGGGACGGTGCTAATAAGAAAGCTGTAACCATTATAAATGGGGTTCTTTGCTTTGCTTTTTTTTTTCTTTCTTTCTTTCTTTCTTTCTTTCTTTCTTTCTTTCTTTCTTTCTCTCTCTCTCTCTCTTTTTAAGAAAATGCAGAGTGAAGGAAAAAGAGAAGAATAAAACCCTTAGTCTTTCTCCAACTTTTGTTTTCTTTCTTCTCTTGGTGATTTCTCTTCATTCACTTTTACTTTTTATTAATCTGACTAGACAAGGCATGTAACTATCACAGATCTAAACACGTTTTCATTCATCCAGTTTACAACCTGCTCTTCTGTTCTGACACGGATACCACTGTTTGCCATAAGCGTTTAATGAGTACACAGAATTACTGTCTACTAAATAACTAAATGCTTCACCCATTTCCGTCAATTTTATGACACAACTTGTCACTGTTCTTTTTGTTTTTGTTTTCCTTCAAACAAAAATAAGACATCAGCTAATTTTGCATACTTTGCTTCTCTCTCAATTCAGGTCATTTGAAAATACACATAGATTCTGGATGATACTGGAAACTAGTTACAGGATATTAGCAAGCATTATATAGTTCTCTTTTGAGATTTAATCATGAGGAATACACAGATTAAACAGATGCACAACGAAGTTATGTGCGCACTCAATGGCTAAAGCCAATAAAAGAGACAGTCTTGGTCTTGACACGGATTTAAAACTGCTGGCAAAAGAAAAAAAAAAAGTCATCATATTTAATTGTTCTCTAGTCAATCATCACTGAATAGAAACTAAAATCCTGGGTGCCAGTGTGGCTCAGTTGGTTAGGTGTCCGAATCCTGCTCTTGGTTTAGGCTCAGTTCACGATCTCATGGTTCGTGAGATCGAACCCCATGGCAGGCTCTGTGTTGACAGTGCAGAGTCAGCTTGGGATTCTCTCTTTCTCCCCCCTCTCTCTGTGCCTCCTCTGCTGACACTCTCTTGCTCTCTCAGAATAAATAAAAATAAGTAAATAAACTTAAAAAGAAAAGAAAATCCAAATTTCTTGGCTTGGCATAGAAAGTTTCCCATTATCTGGACATTAACCCTTCTTTTTACTCATTATTGGCCCCAAACACTTGTTTGTTTCATGCCTTCCTGCCTTTGTCTATGTTCTTGCTTTTTCCTGGAATTTACATTATCAACTTATTTGTGAAGTAAATTAATCCTCCAAATATTTTTCTGAAAATCATCCTCCAGAAGCCTTCCTTGGGCACTTGAGATAGTTAAATGTTTCATTTTCATACTTACCCTTAGCAGATAATTTCTGTTTAATGGCTGGCCAGCATCTGGTCCAGCTCCTTTTGATAACAGCTCTCTGTGTCTTCTTGGGTAATTCCTCCATTGGACATACATTTTGGGATATTAATGCCAAGTGGCAGAGATGTGGCCCAGGCTAGACTGATAGGGCACTCTTTTCCTGGATCTAAATCTTGAACAAAGAAAGAAAAATACCAAAACCTGTTGGAGCTCATTCTTGCCTACCAAAGTTCCTAGACAAGACTGTACAATGGTTCCTACTATGAGACACCTCCCATCCTCAAAGTGCCCTGATGCTTATCCTTTTCTAAATCTGGTTCTCTGAGCTCCTAGTGATTCTGAAAAGCCCCATATATTCCCCATAAATTGTGCTTCTAAGTTAGCCAGAGATTGTTTCTAGTACTTATTTTCTTTGAAAGAAGAAATAAAAAATTCTTGTATATGCCTCTATCAGGAATCATCTTACTATATTATAGTCATATTTCTACATAGCTGGTTCCCTTAATTAGACTGAGTTGCTTGAGGGGAGAGACTAAATCAAAATCATTTGTGGGACTGGAGAGTCCCTTGCACAGTGACTGGCTCATGGCAGGGAATCAAAATGTGTTCACCGAATCAACGAAAGACTTAATGAGTGAATCATGATTAACACAAACTAATGAGGGCCATTATTAGAATTAAACTATAGGGAGGTATATAAACATTAAAGTGACTAAGAACTTTTAAGTCAGACATGAGTTCAAATCCAGGATTTGTACTTTTGTACTGAATGCTTAATGGAAGAACTAGATCAGCTTCACAGAGTTATAGAAATACACAACAACCAGGGGCACCTGGGTGGCTCAGTTGGTTAAGCAGCCAACTTTAGCTCAGGTCATGATCTCACAGCTTGTGAGTTCAAGTCCCACATCAGGCTCTGTGCCAACAGCTCGGAGCCTGGAGCCTGCTTCGGATCTGTGTTTCCCTCTCCCTCTACCCCTAACCCACTGACATTCTGTCTCTGTCTCTCTCAAAAGTAAATGAACATTAAAAAAATTTAAAAAGAAATATGAAACAACCAAACACCAAGCTAGTCCCTGGCACTAAAAATATTAATATTAATATTTAGGTTATGAATAAAATGACTTACTCTAAGTTAGAACTGTGAGCTTTTGCAATTTAGAACTGAGGGATCTCAAACAATAAATATTCAAAATGGTCTTAAAATTTCTTAAAAGTCATTATAAAACACTACAGTGCTAAAGAAAACTTCATTCTGTTTTAAAAGATGTGATCAAATTAAAATTTATCGACAGAACTTTTTGGGGTGAAGAATCTTCTAGAAGTTAATTTTTTGCAATATGGGCCAATATTCTTCCTCAACACTAGAGACATCAACCACACGGTTACTGTCCTGAATTAGACATGATAAGTGGAAGTCAAAAAGCCCCATAACAGAAGAGATGAACTGATTTAAAAGAAATCTCAGACATTTTAAGATATCCTCAAAGATCTTACTGCTTTCTTTGTCAATGAACAAGATAATCAAAATTAAAGTTTTTACAACACTAACCCTGGGTCCCCTGGAGAATACTCAGGTGAAATACGAGAGGGGTTTTAATACCTAGAAGCCCAGATGCATTATAGTAAGGTCAGCTGAGGAGCACAGCAGAGACTTGAGGCCATAATGACCCCATATGGAGCCAAAGAGCAGCGACGGTAATAAACTTCCCCACGATGATTTCTTTGCTCCTTGCAGTACTAATGCAGACTGACAGTCACAGATCTTTCTTTCAAAGGAATTTTTTACTTGAAGAATCATGATTTTTTGCCAACAATGATTAACGTCTACAAATTCAAAGAAAGCACTGGTCCAACCTAAGGGAGCGGTATGCAGCGTGTGTGGGGTGTGTGTGTTTAATATTTTAATGTAACTGATAGAAAGTCTGTACTCCATGACTTGTGCACAAAGATATTTCCTTTTTTTTTTTTTTTCTTGGAATGGAATACTCACTGAAGAGAAACTGGCATTAGCTTCCATGGTAATAAGATGACTCTAAATGAGGCATCTGAGGACAGAAACATTAGAAATTGGGGACAGCTGCGGACAGCAGATTTGGGACACTGGTATCATGTATGTAACAAATCTTTATTAATAAGTACATTAAATCCCATATTTTTCATTTATAACTGCTGCATAATTTCCTGTTAACACTTCATGTAAATTCCAGATAAGGTAATAATTTTTTTTTCAGAATTCTATTTCTGTTTCATTATATGTTCTATACTCTGCCCCACAGGTCAGTTGCATGATTGAAGTATTATGCCTCATTAAAATTCCACTAGTTAAAACATGGAGACGGAATTTTGGTAATTCTTTGCTCCATTACTAGAATTAACCATTCCAATACATTCCTGGGCTCCCTGAACCTCATCATTTATGTATACATATACACTTACATCTACACCATTAACAAGTTCTTAAATACACACACACAGAAGAAGCATATGTAACACAGATATATGCTGGTCAAGGGGTCTCGATGTCCTCAACAGAAAGCTCTTATCTTCCTTTTGCTCCAGTGGCTGAAAATCCTTGCCCCACCACCTCACAGTTCAGCATTTCTAGCTAGCAGCTGCTATCAGAAACCTAAATAACAAAAATATGCAAACTTGCACACTAATTCCCTTTGGAGATAGATCTTGGCTGCAGCCCTGTCATAAATCAGAGAATTTCGATATGAAATGAGGCAAGCAGCTCTAATCATTTCTGCATTTCAAATTGGATCACTGGCTCAATCACTGGGCTTTTTTAAACTGCTTGCCTAAGAGCAAATGTGAGGCGGGAGATAATTCTGAAGACATCTCTTCTTTTGTGGCCGTAGAACTCTTTTAACTGTTTCAAGACTGAAGGCCACATTTCAGTGATAATAGCACAAATCTGCTGGGAGAGATATGGATCCTTCAAGACATCTTCCTCCTCTTTCAACTCACAGAATTCCATCAATATCTGCATATATTATATATATTAATATATGTGTGTGCATATGGGTTTTGTATGTCTAAAAAAGAAAGTGAGAAAAAAAAAAGAAGAGAAACATCTGACATGGATCCACAGTCTATTTCTCCTTAGAATTTCCTGTTTTTGACACAAGGCAAGTTTCAATTGCACTGTGAGATAGTTAACATTTTTAAACTGGGAAAATGTATTTCAAATCAAATGAAATTGTACCAAAATGTGGAAGACTTTGGCATTTTAAGGATGGCCTGCCGTCCTGCCCACCCTTCAGTAGCCAAATGAGAAATAGGAAAGTCCTTTCACCTTCCTGGATGGTTTTTGAATTCTTATTATGATTGCATCATTATATTTTCACATCTCAGACAACCCTTTAAAAACAATGTATCAAGAAAGGGAAAAAAAAAGGAGAAGGAAAAAAAGCCTTCAAGGCAATTACTGAGAGTAAAGAATCCTCTTGACCTTTTGATATTTTTGCTTTGAGTCTCCCTTATTTCTTATCCAAATGATACTAACGGCTTGTTGCAGGTTTCCTGTGCGCATTACTGTGCTTTGAAATGAATTTAACTGTTTTTCAGAAGGCTTGGTAATGCCTTGTAAGCCTAATAGTGATCTGATGAAATTTGAAAGCTAAGCTCCTTGTGTTTTGAGAACAGAATAAAAATGTTTATCAAATTTTTCTTTTACACAGTTAACAAACAAGACAACTCTGCTTTATCTGGTGTTTTATTTTTCCGTTGTCTTTTCACCTTTAAATGGCTGACATTGTATTTTACTTCTGGGGACTCATGACGCAAAATTTGCCATTTTCTTGTTATTAAGTTTTTGGAAATTGGGAGACGATTGATGTCATGCTGATACAGGTGTTAGAGGACTTATTAATACTACTTATTTTCTTACTATGGCAACCTAATAAATGATAGTATTACTGGGTATTCTATGTACAGCTTTAAAAACTGCATTTCTCATCAGCAACATGAATATGCTTGCATTTGTCCCGCACACTTTCAGACTGATTAAGATAACCCAATGTCTATAGCTTATCAAATCATATAAAAATCAAAAGCCTTTACATAAAATTTTTGTAATGTGAAATTTTAGCATTTATTTTATTTTTCTCGCATATAAGTTTAAAACTGTATTAAAGACTCAGGAAAAGAACATTTTCCCAATATGTTAATTAAAAGCTACCTTTACAGTACTATCTTTGTTAGTTCCAAGTGTTATATTTTTAAAAAAATACTAAATCCTATCTTTAATAAACAAATTTTGTGACTTAAAAAACACTACTATGAATAAAAATGCTGAACGGATCCAACTTATTATAAAGCAAAACCACTTATTAACATTTAGGGGTCACTTGGTTTCGGTCATTGTCGCTTTTTTTGGTTGTTTTCCAAATAATTAATTCAAGGAGAACTCCACAAGGTTCTGAGAAGTTCCAAACATTTAAACTCATAAATATGTAAAGTTTATTGTTTACAACCCAGTTTGTGGCCTCCACAGAGAAGAAAAACATCAGAATCAGCCCACTGATTCATAACCTATATTTACCTTTTTCTTTATCTGAGAACATTAAGCTAAGGCTCCAAGCTTCAGTAGGGAGTTAAGTCTGAAAACTGAAGCTATTTTAAGAGAACGGGGGTGGTTGTTACCCCACTAACTTATCTACCCATAACTGATAAATACTTATAATAACCTTGCATTATCCCACTAATCCCCCCTATTTTTATTTTCCTGGATAAGTTCCAAACTACCAATACTACAGCAGAACTACACTCTTTCAAGTCTGATATGCTTATTCCTAAAGTGCACCATGTGTCTTGTGCGGTGATTGAGTGGGTGTTGGTAAAAAGTTAGCTGCACTTCCACTGACTTTCTGTGTGTGTGCACAGTATATACATATACACATGCTTTTTTCTTATATTGTTACGGGAATTTCTTCGAGATACTGTGCCAAGTGTAAAAGCTGTCTGCATCCATTACAGAGAACTCTTTTAAGTTTTGGATACAAATTTCTCTCCTCTTCAAATTTATTCTCTAAGTCAAACACACCTCTGGCTATATCTATGGTTCCCCCAAAGCACCTCTCATGACTTGAATTAACCCAATGCTCACAAGGAAATACACAAAACGTTTTTAGTCTATGTGTGGCTCAAAAAGAGGCATTTAAAATAAGTAATAAAATTGTAGTACAGACACAAGTTGTATGCTATATGGCACTTATACACTGTGGCCATGAATATTATGATTATTATCCTGCACAGATCACGTCTCTGCAATGGAAGAAAGAACAATACTTGATATGGGAGGAACACATTAAAGGGAATTTCTCAGACACATCACAGTGACATCACTGGAAGTCGAATTAAAACGTAGCTTTTCAGAGACAAAAGATACCTGGTCACTAACTGGTAGGAGTGGAGCACACGACAAGAGTACATGTTGAGGCATCAGGCTAGCTCAAGAGAAAGCCAAGGCAAAATAATAAACGTGAACGGAAGAGAGGCACTCAGCAGTTAATTCAAAAAGGAAAGGGAAAGAGAGCAAAGTTGTAAACAAAATGAACGGGAAGATGAGTTAAAGGGAGAGTGCCAAGAACAGGAAAAATATGAATGGCAGAGGGGAAAAAGTAGGAAAAGGAAGAATAACGAAGTAATATGATTGTGAAGTGAAGACACAAAACTAAGCTAGAGGTAAGAGATACGAGGTCAAACACAGGAGATTCAGACAACAAAAAAGTACTAGTTACATTAATCTAAATATATCACAAATCCCTCAAACATTCTGCCTACAATAAATTCAAATTTCTATATTAAACAAATCCCTAGCTTTTCATAACTTTAGGTTTTTGTGAGCTTTGTTGGTTGGCAAAGTAGCTAAAATTGTTAGTGAAAGTTATTTTTTTCTGATTATATATAAAATACCGCCATATGGCTGGTAGGTATACTGCCACAATAATCTCTTTGTTGAGGCTTAAGACAACTATTGCCACATGCATTTAACAAAGTCTGGATGACATGACAAAATCTGGGTTTGCCATTTTCCATACACTGCTTCCGTCCTTCAAATCACGATGAAATGACATTTCATTGCAACTTAATGGCACACACACAAAAAACCCTTATATAAATATTGACTGTAAAATATCAAGTGGGGCTGAATAACAGGACTAGAGGCAGTCCACGGAGTTTGGATCTAAGATCTAGTAGGTCTGCATATACCCCTTCACTGAGCTTTTACTTTTTAAGTGAAAAAGCTCCAGGTTAACTACTTTATAATACGTTTTGAGCTACTAAAGGTTTTTGAAACAGAAATGGGATTAGGAGTCCTTAAATCCCATTCAACTGTGTACACTATGGATCAGGTATGTCTCCTGAATTCCATCTGTGGCCATGGTCTCAACAGGTCAATGAGGAGAGAGCCCCCAAGCCTACCCATCATCAGCTGTCACCTAAACTTGCCCCCTGACTGGCCTGACATACATCCTTACTCTAAGAATTTAGTAAAGGACTATCTTAAATGGCATCCTGCCTGTGAGGAGGCAGTGTGGTTAATCTTTGACAAAAGAGCATTCACATGTCAACAAAACAAATGCCTAATGGAAGGCCCTACTGCAAAAGAATAAAGTAGGCCATTCAAGCTGCCAATAAAAAAGAAATTTAGAAAAGATTGAAAGTTTGATTCCAGCATCATCATTTCCACTGAGATTGAAGTCCGACCCAACATCCAGTGCTCCTTCAGCAGCCTTAAACTGAAGTTACACCAGGTCCCAAAGGGTCGACAGGAAGAGTCTCATGTAATGACATGATTTCAACTCAGAGGACGGGAGAAAGGAAATCAAAACACTCTCTCTTAAATTGATTTTTTTTAATGTAAAACATGCTTTCAAAGTTATTGTGGAAAAGATTACAGATGGAAGAGAAATACTTTCTTATCTTCCAGTCTACTTTCCCTAGATTTGCCATAGGAATCCTTTCTTTTCCATACAAAGGGAATATTCTTGAGTAGTCCTAGATTTTGACACACCAGAAACTGAGTTGCCTATTTCAACAGAATTCATGTCTCTACCCTATGGATGTAAGCAGATTAATCCTTAGATCAAATATTACCTAATGCATTTTAATCCAATTCCTCTCTTGCTTATATAGGTTATAAAATAGGTTTATTTTTTCAAATCCAGCCCATAATTTAGTTTCCTCCAAATGTATATATTCGCACCAATGTAACAGCCTAATAGCCAGTAAAACAAAGAAAAATCAATCATTTGTGCTAAAAAACAAACAAACAAAGACAAAAACAGGAACCTAACCAAACAAAAACAAACTGCATAAATTTTCTTAACCTTTCCTATGGTGGTAGGAAATAATCCATACTGCTAATCTCTTAAAAGATTCTATTCCACTGGTCTCAAATGGAGATGATTTTGTCCTCCCACCCAGGAAACACATGACAATGCCTAGAGAAATTACTGAGTGTCACAAACAGGGGGTGCGCTCCTGGAATCTAGTAAAGATTGGGTTGCTACAAAACATCCTAAAGCACACAAGACAGGCCTCTACCAAAGAATTATCTGGCCCAAGATTCCAATCGTGCCAAGGTTGAAAAATACCCGTTAATCTGTACTACTAAATGATACTTCCTGGTTTCCAATTTATAACACTGTTTGGGCACCTGGTTGGCTCAGTTGGTTAAGCATCTGACTTCGGCTCAAGTCAGGATCTCACGGTTCGCGGGTTTGAGCCCTACATCGGGCTCTGTGCTGACAGCTTGGAGCCTGGAGTCAGCTTTGGATTCTGTGTCTCCCTTTCTCTCTGCCCCTCCCCTTTTCATGCTCTGTCTTTCTGCCTCTCTCTCTCTCAAAAATAAACATTAAAAAAACCCCAAAATTTATAACACTGTAGAACAGTTCCCAATGTTATTTGCGCTTTATAGAAATGTTCCATATGGAAACCTGAAAAGAGACCTGTTGGCAATTTCTTTCTGGATTACACTGACTGTACCTGCTAGTACTTTTACAAAGTAAGGGGCAGTCAGTATTTTTATTATACATAATTTTTTCTTGGTTTTATCACACAATATAAAAAAGCATTTGGCATGCATTTTGACTATTCTTATGTTGAACTTAATATAGTAAAAAGCCCACAGTCCCAAATTTGCACTAAAGGAGTACTTTTGCTTATAGCTAGAGCAATCCTTCATTTCAGCTGTAAGGTGCCAACCTCACTTTTACTCCATGTGTGCCATTCATCTTCAAGAGTGTTAAGCCCGAAGGTTTCACCTTTGTACACAATCCTCAAAATAACTATCTGTTCCAGTTAAGCCTTTAAATTAGATTGTAAACTCCCTGAGGCCAAGGATATTCCTTCCCCTTATTTTCTACATATACTAATACATATGTATTATATATATATATATATATATATATATATATATATATATATATGGCCTAAAAAACAAACACTTTAGGTAATAAGGTCAAAGAATTTCAAATATGCTTTGATATTGGATTAGTTGTTATAAATAGATCCCAGAAACTTCCAGAGAAGCCTCTAATGATCTAATGCACAACAACTCAGTTGCATGTATTTCTCTAAAAACTGAGAAGTGGTAGGGGAAAAAAAAAGTTGGTGGAGGATTCTTTCTAGTGCTAATCTGCTTTGACAACGTTTATAAGAAGTATTATTGGATAGGCAAAACTGTATGGAAATCATCTGCAGTAGAGTTTCAAGTGAACTGGGCTGATGATTTAGTATGTCACCGAAATATTTTCCGGTGACTGAAATATTTTTCAACTGACTGAAGAGTTATTTCATCTTGATGGACAACCCAGCGGTTCTTGAAGATGACCATGTTCTCTTTTGCTCATGGACCTTTATTATGTTCCACTTTTGCCATATCCAACACACACTTAGGTGCACACACACACACACACACACACACACAGCCAAACCCCTTCCAAGTCCCAAGTACTCTTAAACTAATTTATTCCTATTCAATCTACCAGTCTCCGCTTAGATATCACTTCAATTTTTTATTCCCAAATATATGTTAGATATTCTTCTAACATACAGCATTTCCTCTCCTCTTTTATCATTTATTTATTTATTTTAAATTTTTTGAGTTTATTTATTTCAAGAGAGAGCGAGCAAGCAAGCACAAGTTGGGGGCGGGGGGAGTAGGGTGTGGTGCAGAGAGAAGGACAGAATCCCAACCAGGCTCCACACCAGCAGCACAGAGCCCGATGAGGGGCTCGAACCCATGAACCGTGAGATCATGATCGTGATCTGTGCAGAGGTCAACAGTCAGATGCTTGGACAACTGTGCTACCCAGGCACCCCACTGCTTTTCCTCTTTTAGCACTTACAATATTTTTGCTAATAACCTATTACATGGCAGTTGCCCACATATTTGTCCACATTTTCCATTAAAATATAATCTCCAGGATAACAAAATCAATGTCTATTTCAAGTACACTGAGATATCTTCAGAGCCTAGGACTATGCCTGGTACCTCTTCACTAATAATAAGTGTCTGCTAAATTACTGAACAGATGAATGAAATAAAATATATAAACACTTTTTATGTATCTATTCCTATTCAGAGCACATATAGGATTTGATTCAGACCAGACAGTTACATATTCAAAACAAACAATAAATCAAGGTTGAAGTGATTTGGGGACCCGGACCTTTAGAGAAAAAGCCAGAAGGCACTGGGCGCGGATACAAATGGAGGGGGGGGGGAATGAAACCACAAACTTCAGTAAAAATTTATATCCCACTATTCACCAGCTGTTCTGTGCTTTCTTCTTTAAGAAACCTTGTATTCTCATTGTATGCCTACTATGGAAATCCCCACCCCTGCCCAGCAAAAAACAGGAACACTAAAGGAACACTAGATTATCTTAAAAACTTTTCTATGTAGATCAGAGAGCACAGTGACAACTTTTAAAAAGCTGATAATTTGTAAGTATTATAGTGTACAGCATTGCCTTGTCTGGATTAAGTCCCAATGCTTCCCCCCATCCCAAGCTACCCATGGTATTATTTATTTCATCATACTTCTCCTTCCCCCAAACAGTCATTTGCTTTAAGTCAAAATTGGTCAGCAGAAAGAGCACAGCCCCCATTTTGTAGTTTTTATAGTCACACGCCTGCCCCTATCATAACCAATGTCCTACCTTTAAAGATAGAAACACAGAGTTATGAACAACAGTTCTACTATCTAATATGGTGCTTGCATTTAACTGATCACCAGCTCTAGTGGCAAGATGCAGACCACTGTCAGATACCTAGTATTTTTCAAGACATTGTCCAGACTAGTTTCCCTGGTGCTTTATCGGAGGGTTTTATCAGGCCTCTGCATGATAAGGGTTGCTACTATTTGCCAAGTTGGAATTTTTGTAAAATTCCTTAATTTTCTGTTGTTAATCCATCAAACACAAACACATGAAAACTTATCTTATTCTACAAGAAGACATGATTGTTGGCGAACTCCAAGGAGATAGAGGGTTGGGAGCGATGGGTTGTCTATTTACTTAACTCTATCCAAACCAGGCTACTCTGTGTTTGACACCAGAGGAGAGAGCAATCTATGCCCAGTACTAAACTCCCCATTTCATTTCTCTCCGCAGATTCAGATCCGGACTTATTAGGAAGAAGGAATTTACTTTTTTTTTTTTTTTCTTGTTAGAACAGACGTCATAAGATACACTCTGTTGGTGATGATACAGAGGCATAATTTTAAATCATTTAGAAAAAAAATAAAGGAAAAAATTGTAAAAGAGAGTAACTCTGTATTTCCAAAAGTAACCTTAAAAGCATTTAGAGTACCCCCTATAATTATTTTAGTTCAGAATATACTCCTAAGCAGTAGTATAATATAGAATTTCTCAATATTTAAAAATAATATTTTTCATTTGCAAAATCATTTTTTCAGATGCCAAATGAGGCTAAAATATAATTCAGGCTCATGCAAAAAAAAAAAAAACACTAAACAAAAAAAGGGGGTGGGAATATGATAAAAATATATTTTACTTCACGAGGAATTTTAGAAATCAAGCAGCAAAGAAATTGTTTAACCTGCCAACTTCTTAGAAACTTTATAGTTCTTGCAAGTAATTTTTTCTTACAAGGTTTATGAATACAGTAGTCTGTAAGAGGTCCATTCCATGACGTCTCCACTAAAATGGATGGAAAACGAGCAATGAACTGGTAGATTGTGCTGGTTCAGAGTCCTGAGCCCTTAAGTCCATTTCACAGGAATACTCCCTTCTCATTTACTTCAGCACCTTTTCTCCAAAGCATCACTTCCACCCATATGTTTATTCTCCAACCCTCTGGGAAGTCACCTTTCATCAAAAGAAGTGTGTTAATCTTCCGCAGTATGACTGCCATTGGCAACTCCTGCCCCCTTTATGCTGCTCCCGTCAGAGTATTCAAAAAAAAAAAAACAAAACAAAAAAAGCTTTTAGGACTCACAACAATACAAAAAGGGAAAAAAAAAATCCCTTACCTGTCTTGGCAGATGGAAGAGTGCAGTCTCAAAACCCAGTTACACAGACTTCAGTAATCATAAAATGCATGAGCCTAAGAAAGACATCCTCTAATTTATTTCTTAGAAACATACTGTAAACTTGTTGCCTATTTTTCCCTTTAAAGACTAAATTAAAAAAAATACTTATTTCCCCTTTTCAACACTTACTGGGCAACAACCTTCTCCCAAATATTATAAAGATATAATACTTGGTGTTGTTTTATCATAAATGGGTATATAGTCAGATAATATTTAATCCATAAATAACCAAATCATACATATAACTAAATATATAACCAAAGAATAAGCAAATCTCATGAAGTTGGAGAAGTGATAAACATGGATATTCTATTGCAAGTTTCATTAATTTCAAAAAATTATGAATAAATTCCCAGCAGGGATTACAATACCCAGGAAGGATTAAAGAGCTTTGGCTTTATTAGAATCAAAGGTGTTACATGGCTGATTTCTCACTTTACCTTTCCTATCTATAGTTTCATTCAGCACAAATTTGAAGGAAACCATCCAGATTTCTGGACGTGTATGCCTAAAAGAATTCGTGATGACAAATCTACCAGATGTTGCTACCCAGTAGAAGGAACACCAGCCACACCATTTGCTCTTCCAGGCAGATAGACACTCACATTAAAAAGTGAAATCTGAAGGCGCCTGAGTGGCTCAGTTGGTAAAGCATCCAACTTCGGCTCAGGTCATGATCTCACAGTTTGTGAGTTTGAGCTCTGCATTGGGCTCTGTGCTGACAGCTCAGAGCCTGGAGCCTGCTTTGGATTCTATGTCTCCCTCTCTCTTTGTCCCTCCCCCACTCATGCTCTGTCTCTCTCTGTCTGTCTCTCTCTCTCTCTGTCTCTCTTTCTCCTTCAAAAATAAATAAACATTAAGAAATAAATAAAAATTTAAAAAATCGAAATCCATTGCTGCCAAACACCTCGTTTTGGTATATTCAGCGCATGGTGTTTCTCAGCCTTGGCACTGTGACATCTTGACCCAGATTATTCTTCGTGGTGGGAAGCTACCCAGTGTTTTGCAGGAGGTTTGGCAATAGCTCTGGCTTCAACCAACTAGAAGGTGGTAGCAACTCTTTCTCCCTCCTCTGACCCCCATTCTCAGGCTATGATGACCAAAAATGTCTCTGGGCATTACCAAATGTCCCTTAGGAGCAAAACTGTCAGTGATTGAGAACCACCAAATTCACTGTGTTACATTAATGAAGAGTTATGAAGATAGTCTTTCATTCTTTCTAACTCATTTTTCCCGCTCTGAATCAGTTCTAAATAATTTTTTAAGTTTATGTATTTATTTTGAGGGGGGGAGGTGCGGGTAGGGGTGTGGAGAGCAGAGCGAGAGGGAGAGTCCCAAGCAGGCTCCATACCATCAGTGCGGAGCCTGACTCGGGATTTGAACTCACAAACAGTGACATCATGACCGAGTCTAAACCAAGAGTCCGATGCTTAACCAACTGAGCCACCCAGGTGCCCCTGAGCTAAATCAGTTTTAAAATATCAAATATTTTCATCAAGGTAGGATACCTACCTGAAAGCTAATATACCCAAGTGGGTTATCAGTAAAACTATGGTCTCCCCAAGGCCTCATTCTGTGCTTTCGAGTACAAAGTACTGGAAAGAATCCTTGACAAGATGAAGCTATACAATCTCATCCAACAAATGATCTTACTTCAAAATTCACACTAACTTTACTATTAAGCAAAAAACAGGCACATTTTCAAATATTGATTCCAACTAATGTCTGATCCTAACAGGCATGATCTTATCAAGGCCCCACTATAATAGAAGGAGTGTCAGGGTTAAACAGAATAGGCCAGGATAAGATCATAATCTACCTCACAATGATGTGATGGTATCGCAGAATGGGGGTAGTATTCTAAGTAATTATCATTAATAGATCCTGGCACAGGAAAGAGCAGGCCTCACTAGGTTTAAACAAATTTGAATGAGATAAAACAAGGTTGTTGAGAATCATACTTTAAGGTACCAGGTGTTCTTGAAGTCATTTTTTAGAGTTTAAAATACTAGATTCTAAGTGGACAGGGAGGTGTAGAATGATTTTAGTACCACGAACATGTAAGGGGGGGGGGGAATGTCCCTTTATTATTGATGTGGGCACATTTATTCGTCTTTCTTACGTTCTGATCTAATTAGAGTATTTGTAAACAGGTTAGTTCTAGCTGCTGAATGAGGTTAAATGCATTTGCTGTTTGCAGTCTGCCAGACATCAATCTAATAATTAATCTCCATCACAACCATTAGAACAGTTTTGTTTATATATATTCTTTAAGTCCTTGGCCCAGCTTTAGGATATTCTTTCAACACTATGTAAGGCTTCTTAATGCCTTAATGAAATGGTTCAAAGTAGCTTTTTCAACTTTTAAAAGTAAGATCATTGTACTGCACTGATTCATTCATTCTTTGACCTCTATGCCCTAGTATACAAAAACTCGTGATTGTCACTTCATTATTTACTTCTCAAAGCCATAAGGAATACATGCAAATCTGAAAAAAAAAAAAAGAATCAGGATACCTTAATCAGGATGCCTTTTTCAACTAATTAATGACAACTTAATAGACAAAATGGCATCCAGTAGAAGATTTTTATCTTTTGGAAGGTCTGTTGTATAAATCCATTGCTACTTACTGAGGTTTTTATGCTTATTACATTGAGCTAAATAAATATTTGCATGAAAAAAAGTGATCATTAGTCCAAATAATTAAAAGAACACAAATGATTTTGCTAGAAACTTGCTTTTAAACTCTAAATAGGTCACTACTCCCTCTCCCTTTATAAAATAGAGATAACAAGTCCTTTTCTTACCACCATGACACAACATTTATAAAGTTAAGCAAATATAAGGATATTAATTAGTAAATGTGATCAAAAATGTTTCAGTGATTGTTTTCATATGCATTGAAAGCATAATTATGATTATTACTAGCACTATTATTTTTCTTATTTATACTCTGTCCAGACTTTTCTGGGAGGGGGAAAAGCCAAACTATATCTTACTCTGTGTTTCTTTTCTCAAATGGGTGATTAATTACAGGTGCTGAAATCTTTTGGCTAATCATCCAGGATGAATGCATTGCTTAAATCAGCAGGACATAGAGAACTCTAAACGCTACTAGTTGTTAACACAGTAAAGCAAAACAGAACATTCTACACTTTGTATCTTGTCTAAAAATAATGCAGTCATTGACCTTAACCTTATCAAACTGGTCCCATCATCAAGGTCAAATACAACAGTAAATAACTTCAGTTGAACATGAGCATACCATAAGTATTTGTGATACACTGTATCTATAGTTGCATTTTTCTACATAAAATGTGCTCACAAAAATTCATTTTTTAAGTAAATAAATTTAATTTTGAAATGGATTAGTGAGATCTGGTGAAAACTTAATATACAAAGGGTATCTATCCACTCTTTAGTCTTCTGAGAGCCTCCATTTCCACCTCAACACCATAATATACAATACACATGGACAAATTCCAAATATGTATCTAGAGAGACCAAAAACAGTAGTTGTTATCAGCATATACTCTCATATGATGGAGAGATTCTCTCCTTTACTTTGACCAAAGGAAAGAGGACATATGGGAGGCAATTCAGAAAATTTTTAGACCCTAATTATTTAGGAGGGACATCACTGATGGGTAATGGATGAATATTGAGGCTGTCTACTAAATCCAGAGAACCATTTGACATCTGTGTAGCACCAGATGAAGAGATAGCAAAAGCACAGGTGTGGTGCTGGTTTTCCAGACTTGGAACACTTCACAAGAGTTAGCCATTGGCTTGGTTCACAGAGTGGCAGGAATGTTAAGCAGGCACAGCTATATTTGAATCTCTCTTAGCAACTACCACGATGCATCCTGCTAATTCACTTTCCAGTTTCCATTTTGCAGTAACAGATTAAACAAAGAAAGGAAACTACTATCTGGAAAAAAAATCATCAGTTTGTTGAAAAACATATGGAAATACTGGTTTTTGTTTCTTCACGCACTAAAGGGATTTATGCGAAGAGAGAGCAAATGCCACAGAGCGAAAGTAGGGGCTGACTCTGTTGCCAACAGGCTCATCACTATTTTTCATCTTTGTAACATATACCCACAATATGCTCTTTTTCTTCAGCCTGCTAATCAGGGCAGTGGTACCTGATAGTGGATGATTGACTAAAGAAATCAAGATTGAACTTATTCCCTGAGGCACACAGTACCCCAGATCAAAGAGTGCACATGTGGCATCCTGAAAATGCAATCCCACTGCTCTCGCCTCTCAACTCCCTGACACAGGAACCAAAGACAAAACAGTGGTACTGTCTCTCTTTTAAAGAGGGAGCAAAGAATTAGAGGGAGAATTTAGAGATCTGGACTGACTCCATTAAATAAATTCTTTTTAAAAAGCTCACGGCTAGTTTTTACTTTCTAACCCAATTTTCCATATTCTAATCTCAATGACAAATTAAGAATAGCCATGTTGGATGCTAAATGCTTAAACCCAGGATGATCTCTGTGCACATGAATGGATAGAATTTCATCTGGAAACATGGCTGTATTAAAAATGCAATGCAGTTTATTTCAAGAATCTGACAGAAATACTGGTGTTAATACTGGTGGGGTTTTTTTCGTTTTTTTTTTTTTTTTTTTTTTTTTTTTAATCTGCAGCACCTTTAATTACATTGTCATTTAAAAAAAACACTTCTTTTCTTTAGCTATTTCAGAAGTCATTCTATTTCATTGAGTGCATGGTTAATAGACAATATTCTAAAGAAGGCTCACCTACCATTTCATACATAAGAGCACACAGAATAATAACAAACTTCATCCTGATTTAGGATCAGATTTTTAATGGCATAAAGAGCATTATAAATATCAATGGAAACTATAAAAATGTAATTAATGCCTGTGGAGTTATGAAGTTACCTCTCTTTTATCAGTTTTCTAGTATATTCAGTTGTATTCAATATGCAGCATTCTCAAAGCATTATAAGGAAACTCAAGCTCCAACTTAAGGAACTATAGTGAGCATTTAATCATTTCACAGTGGAATCTGCTTCATTTCCACACATCCCAATGATATGAAAGCACTTCACCATTACCAATACAGTATTAATAGTAATATCCATGTGCAGTGCTGATAAGATCTAATTCTTTTACCACATTCGGTTCGCTAGTTAAAAAAAATAATTATATTATTTCACAATTGGTCAGCATGGATCATGTAGATTTTGAGATGAGTCACATCTGCAAAATGGAAGCAAGTTACTGAGAAACTGTTTCTTTTAATGTTTATTTTTTGAGAGACAAAGAGAGATAGAGAGAGCAAGAGAGAAAGCAAGGGAGGGGCAGACAGAGAGGGAGATAGAGAATTTGAAGCAGCCGCCAGGCTGTCAGTGCAAAGCCGGACACGGGGCTGGAACTCAGGAACTGGGAGATCCTGACCTGAGCCGAAGTGGGACACTCAACTGTCTGAGCCACCTAGACACCCTATTACTGAGAAACTTTTAAGTGCTGTATACATCATGAATATTTTGTATTAGTTGATGGTAAAAAACCATTCAACTCACGTTATAATGCATTTCAGCAGCAACTGGAGTCAAACAATACAGTATAAGGTAAGTTAAAGTTATAGTAATTGATCAACTAAAATGGACTGCACTTCTTGTTTCTACTGATTTCCCTTCTTTTCAATGTTGAGGTAACTACATACACACTAGCAAAAGATAATAAACTATCAAGAAGTTTGCTGCTAAGACAGTAGGCTCCCCCGTTCCTTTAGATGCTGTCAAACCAACTGAACTGAGATGACTTGCTTCTCTTTTCAAGCCTTCAGTGGTTATGGAGGTATAAAAATAATCATCAAAAGACTGAGCACCCTGGGGGCGCCTGGGTGGCTCAGTTGGTTGAGCATCTGACTTAGGCTCAGGTCATGATCTCATCAGTTGATGCGTTCCAGCCCTGCGTCCGGCTCTGTGCTGACAGTTCAGAGCCTGGAGCCTGCTTCAGATTCTATGTCTGTCTGTCTCTCTCTCTCTCTCTCTCTCTCTCTCTCTGTCTCTGCCCCTCCCCTGCTCATGCTCTGTCTCTGTCTCAAAAATAAATGCATTTAAAAATAATTAAAAAAAAAGAAAAGACTGAGTACCCTTTTGTCCTCTACAATGTGAGTGGCATGCAAGGTTTGCAATAAACATTAGCAACACTTTAATAATATTCCTCCCAAATCATTTTATTTCTTAAGACTAGTGATAAATACTAAAATTAAAGATACAGTTCCCATCCCAATTAAACTGCTTACATCTTGTATCATCACAAAATATTTAGTTTACTATTGCAATGAAGGTTATAGACAGTTCTCAATAATTCAGGCTCATGGAGAATAGAGAATAAGGAGAAATGAAAACTGACAGAAAATCAAATAATATGAGAGAACTCTGAGTTTTATTGCTTGCATATTTTTTACATTTCTCACATTTTCTTCTTCTTTTCTTACCATATTTGTCACTAAGACGATTGGGTCTCCCTATAATGCTCTAGTTGGCCAAGAATTATAAACATCTTTTACATCCTGCAGATTTATACACCTAAATACTCTACACTTGTTCTAAGTTACCTATTAGAGTACTTAAAATATCCTTATGATAATCTGGCAATTGTGTGTTTTGCTATAAGATAAAATAATAAAATTATGAGAAATAATGAAATTACAGAAACATTATCAATATTTATGATGTTGCCTAATCTATGACAAGAAAAACATTGGGTAATTTCGTGTAACTCATTCCACAAGAAGGGGGCCCTTCACTTCATGAGATTGTTTTATTTAGGAAAGTTAGGAGTATAAACAAAATAAAATTAAAATAGTAATCTTACTTGTTGGCAAAAATCAACCATTTATTGTGTGTGTGTGTGTGACTCTATATACGTGTGTGTATGTGTCTGTGTGCCTATGAATATGGCTTTTTGTGCGTTATGTTTGTTCAAAGCAATACATAAATTCATAAATATTATAAATGAATACAATTCAGTTATGTTTAAATACTCATCCAAGAAGTAATTCCATTTGAGAAGAATTCAGATATTTGTGTCCTCACTGATTAGCAGGGTTCCTGACTTATATTACATGCAATATTAGTCAAGTTTTCCTTCCAGATGTCTAGCACAATGTACCTAACAGAGGTTAGGTTAGCCATTCAATTGTTTGTAAGCAACAGCAGGGGAAGACCATGGAAATAGTTATGAAGTAACATTCTACTACCCTCTCATTTGTTTGTAAGAAGGATTAAAATACATACACACACAACTTGGAAAGCACACAATTTGATTAGTTAGTGTGACAATAAAATGGGTCCAGCCCCTCTATCTTGTCCTGTACGTAACCAATGGCCAGAGGTTTAGATTGCACCCTTTCTAGCAAGTTTACTGAATGATTAACGCCAAATAAAAATAAATGACCATACAAGAAAATCTGATTGCTCTTCACGAATGCAAACAATGAGTATTATTATCCAAATAAATCTATCCTTCCAGCGCTTTTTTAGGAAGAAAAAGTTGTGCTTTGAAATGACACTGGTAAATATGTCACTTTCCTTCTGGTTTATCTTTACATGCAGACATTCTTTTAAACAAAAGTTAAGAGTCTGAGTTCAACTCACCAAAACAAAGAGATTAAAGTTGAAGAGGGAGTCTCCCTCTATCAGCCAGGCTTCAGCTGAGGGGGCACAGTTCACCTCTAGGCAACTAAGTTCCTAACTGAGCACTGGACTCTCCATGGTATGTGAGGTCACTGCCTATCATTTATCCCTCTGACAACCACTTTGTTTTTCACTCTTTATGCCTGTATGCTTATTTATAACATGCCAGACTAACAGTGGGATGAATGAAGGAATAAACCAGCAGAATCTAAGCCTGAAGATACCTAAAGATATAAAAGCCTGTTGACAGGATGCCAACTTTTCTGGCCCCCATTCACTAACTGCTCTCCATTTTTATTATCGTGGAATGCTACAAAATACTGGTTCTGTTTTGCTGGAGCTTCAACTGTCTTCTGGTTGTTTTTCTTCATGGGTAAGAATTATTTTATTCTAGCTGTTCTAGGAACCATAGATCAGTTTTGAAAGCTCACTAGAATTCTCTTAGCTATATGAATTGGTGGGGGGTGTGTGTGTGTGTGTAAACATTTAATGTGGATTTTTTTAAAATCCACAGTAAAAATAGCACATTTATCCCCTTTACAAAAATCCCAATAAATAACAAAGGTACATTAGGCTCCAAAACAGCTTAACTGAACCATATGTGGATCCAAAGGCCTGCCAAAATGGAATCAGCATTGTAAAAGATAGTTTCATATTTCATCTACCCATAAAATAGGAACTTACAGAATATAAAATGTATTGGCCACTGGCACAGAGCTTGTGATGACAATGGCATGGAAACTCACTGTCAGCAGATTAAAAGTGACCTCCAATATAGACTCTGGGAGGTTTCTTGAGATTTTTCTCTCCTTGTCTATTTTTATTACTTATTATTATTTCTTGTCTTTTTGACTTAGATTGACTAATCACAGATTATGGAACAAGCAACTTAAAACAGCATCTTGAACCTCAGCCCTTCTGACAATCATAGAATTTCACCATTACAGTATTTCCTCAGAAAATCTTCGAGAAGCAGCAGAAGGTTTGGCACTGAACCCTTAGGACCCCATTAAGGGCCTCTGCCGTATTCCACAGCTCGTCTAGCCCCAAACGGCACACTCTACTCCCACAGATGCTCTCCAAAGCCATTTGGAATCCTCTTTTCCTTATCAGGCTGATACAGACCTGCATCATCCTCGGAGCCTTCTGACAGGGGCTACAACAATTGGGGGGGGGGGTGATACAACTGTTCATTGTTTCCTTTCACAAAACCCTGCCACAGGGCGCAGATTAACACCAAAAAATAGATGGCTGCAACCAAAGAGAAACATTTTTCAGAGTGCCTCCACCTGATTAATGAAGCAATGGAGCCGACCACTGTTTGGCGCCCATGATGCACTCTCCCCCCGCCTCCTCCTGGAGTATCAGTGAGATGGGAACACTTCTGCCAGTGTCTGCTTCCTTTGAAGAGCTGTCATGCTCATAAGGTTTTGAAGGGAGGAAGGCAACAATTCTAAAACTGCCTGTGCTCCCTGTTGAAAATATTCACGTAAAGGAGTGAAACTTCTTTTTGCCACCATTGAACTTTTTTAAATGAAGAAAAACGCTCTTTTTCTCCCCCCTCTTGTAGATACTTCATTCAACACGTACTTGGGACCTGACGCTTGTCTCAGATGCGCATGCGGACATCACTGGGCACCTCATGTGGACTAATGTGCTACACATGCCTGAGCAGCGGTGATTTTAAGATGCAAGGTGGTAACGCCATATCCGAGATTAGCATCAGAACCCAAGGGACTCTTGCTGCTCCTGTCCACGGGGTAACGCTCACACATGGGGTAATGAGAAACAAATGGTATTTGTTTGACTTCTTAATAAAATCTCAAACTTACGGCATGTGAAATGCCTTTGCTCTTCCGAACTCGGTCCCCATTTCTTCATATTTCATGGTGTGTCACAGCCTGTGTTATGACTGCCTTATTCACTCCATTCTATATCGAACTCTAAACTGCCATAAATAATGGAAGAATTGAGTTAACATTTTAAAATACGAACCTAACTCAAAAGTGAATCAGACAGGGTAAATTACTTTTCCAATTGTCTGAAATCCCCAATCACACACCTGAGAAATGCCTTCTGAAGAATAACTTCTTACAAAAAGAAAACACAAAGAAGCCAGGATAATTCAAAAAGCAGTTTGACCGCTTAACCTTTCTTTCTCTTCCTCAAAATACATGTTTTTGCTCTGCTTCTGTGGTGATTGTACTTAGATGATAAATACTCTAAGTACACACCTTGTACTTCTCTAGGCTATGAGTTCTCAGAACAGCCATGCTAGCTAATCAGTAAGTATATCTGTGTGTATAAATACATGTGTGCACATGTGTATGAAGAGGTATATGTACAATGACAACCAAAGTGCTTTTAAATATGTTCAGAGAGGGGACAGAGGAGAAAAGCCTGCATGCACTGCTTAGGGGAGCAGTGTTTAAAGAAATGGGTAATCTATTTTCTATTCCTGGGCACCATAAAAAGTAATCTAGGTCTGTACAACAATCTGCATATTTTTTTCAAAGTGACTAACTGCATATAATTCTATATAATTTTACAACAACTCTATGATGCCTAGCTGGCATAATAACATCCGTTTTATAAGTGAAGAAGCGGAGAGCATGTGTGATTATCCAAGATAGCACATCCACTACGGGTGATAACAGTCAGAAGTAGAATCAGCTACCGTAACCACATCATGGGCTCTTTCCCATACTTTCTCTCCCATCTCTTTACAGTGTGTTAGTGTAGGTTTCTCAAAATGACTGAAAGAGAAGGAACACTCAGCAAACACTCTGCTTTTGGTTCCTAACTCCCAGTAAATTTTGTAGAAGTCGCGTTTTATACATTTTAATTCATCTTTCGCTATCCTCCCAATTTCCAAATAAATTAATCAAGAAGTTACTAATCACCTTCCATGTGGGAAACCTTATTTAGCTTCAAAAGTAAGAATAAAATAGATGTCATCTTCATAAAGTCTTTTACTTCTCAGCTAACCTTTGATTTTGATGATAATACTTTATAACATATGACTTAATATTCTCGGTTCATATTCACTCCATTTTCTTTTGTGACTTCTCTTATTGCTCTTATTGTTCAAAAGTCCTTCTTTATCCAGAGGTTGGGTAACTATGTAAACTACCTTCAAGGGTAAACAGACCCTGAGAGGGCTCCAAAGAGCCCAGCCTTTGGTTTCAATGCCTTGTGCAATTCTCTTCCCTCTGGTGCGGGCTAGTCTAGCGACTGGATTTTAATGAATAGAATTTAGCAAAAGTAATGGACTCCTGCTTCCGAGATTAGGCTACAGAAAACACTGTGGCTTCCATCTTAGGCTCCTTCTCTTGCTCTCTTACTTGCTTGCTCAAAGAGAAGCCAGCTGCAATGACATGAGTTGCTCTATGGAGATGCCCACGAGGCAAAAAACTGGGTCAGTAGCCTTGCTTAGTAAAAGCTTGCAAGCCAATCTTCCTGTAGTTGAGAGTTAGAGGACACCATAGCCCTGACTGTCGCTGTGATTGCAGCCTTGTGAGAGACACTGTATCAGAGACATCCAGATAAGCTGTGCTCACATTTCTGACTCTCAGAAACTAGGAATAGAGAGTATGAGAGAAAAACCCACAAAGCTTACACACATAGCCCTATGCTTGACTCTGAGTGCCCAACCTTTATAACAGAAAGAGATATAACACCAATAAAATGGCACAAAAGACATATAGGTTACTAGAATCAAGAAGCCACAGTTTTGCCAAACTAGGCCAGAGGATTTTGTGAGGAAAGTGATGTAAAAGTAAATGAATAATAAGGAATTACTTAAAATTTTATGGGTAAATTAACAAAGAAAAGACATGTTAATTCCAAAAGAGAGTTCCTCAAATAATTTCCTAAGTTTCCAAAAGCACTTAAGAGATACTGCTTTATTTTTCTCTTATCAGAGAAACATTGCCTCTGGACCATCACACAACATTAACATAAAGCCTCATAGGAGTGGCTTAAACAAGGTCACACTCACAAACTTTCCTATACCAGGAAAACCTCATGATATTAAAGATTGTCAATGGTAACTGAGAGCTATTGTTAAATTATATTTGATTAATGGTATCCTGGGAATACCTATTCATAGTTTAAAAGCAGAGTCCAATATTTTATAACATATTTCAAGAGTTATCCCTAAGTCATACTGATTTTTAAGACCAAACAGAAGAAATACAAAATCGTCCATTTTTTCCACTGTTATCATTTCCAACTTACTGAGTGTATTAATTATCATGCCTAGCTGAGATCACTGCAAAATCCTCGTAACATCGGAACGATATTTATCATAACCATGCAAATAATGGGTAAAAGTGTACAATGCCAAACCAATTGTTTTAAAAAGACTTGTGGAATGCCAAGTCTTCAAAAAAAAAAAAATCAAGGAGAAAGACTTTAAAAGTCAAGTCATGCCAGATATATCAGCAAATATCAGAAGAAAATTTTGATCAACTTTTCAAATTGCTCTTCACAGTGCTTTCTCATTTTAACCTCTCCTCCAGCCAAAAATGTTTTCTGAGCTTTATATTCTATAATCTGTGTTATGAAAACAATAGAGTTATATTTTACTAAACACTCCCTCACCACCCAAGAATTTGACAAACTCCCCTTGGGGAACAGAGACTCTATTTCCACCCTCTGAGGGACCATAAAATGTGAAAAAAGTCTACAAACGGGAACGATTCCACAAAGAGTGTCTAGAGCTATAAACCAATAGCCAGACTTTGTCTTCGATGCTTATATTCCCTGGGAAAGGTGGTACTACTCATTGGTCTCTTCAAATTTATACACATCTTCTTCTTAGAACAACTTTGATCATGTGATGATATGAATAACTAAACTACCCCTTCTAGACACTGACTAAATTAATAGCATCACATGGAGTCATTTTAATAACTACTTAAAAAGATCATCTTCAATAAATTTCTCCTTAAATTCTAGAGAAAGGGAACAGTGAATATTCTGGCATGAAGAAAAAGATCCTTTTTGTTTATTCAAACTTGGCCTAAGTTTAGATAAATAGATTTAGCCATGTATCATAATTCAAAGGCAAAAATGTGTTTAAATGTCAGGCATAAGTGAGTAAAGTATAAATAAACTGTCTACATATGACGAGGAATTGTCTTTGTGTTCCCACCTTTCAAAGGCAAGTCCAAACATAAAGAACCTGGAAAGACTTCACCCATAAGAAACAATGAATCAAAAAGAGATTGAGATTAGCAGAGAGATTAGCTACACACAAGGGCGTATCTTGGAGGCAGGTACAAATTATCAAGAAAGGCCCAATTTATATTTTCATTTCAACATTATTTTCTCATATTACAATATAACGCGATCCATTGCCAACATCATCACTATGCCTGCACTATGATACCATCAGTCCCTTCAGATCCATACGCAACTGACTTGTCTGGTTTGCCTCTATAGAGATCTGAATTGTGAAATAATTCTTTTGTGCTTGGGTTCTTCCTTTCTGACTCACATTCTATAGGATGCCTTTACCAACATGGGATTCCATACCAATATCTCCCTTCTCCCACAAACAAACAAATAACAAACAAACAAATAGACAAGAAACCTACTCTAATTCCAAAAACCAGACCAATGTGTCACTTTCCAAGGCTTTGCTGCTTTAAATGTCTTGTCTCATGTCTTCTTTGAGCAGCTTCCACTCAGTTTCCATTAATTCTCCACAAAGCAGATAGAGTGTAAGAGAAGCCAGGATCTTGGCCTCCCTAAGGGACAAATCTACAACCTCCATCAATAATGAATTTCACCAACGCTTCCCAAGAGGAAGAGGGTACAATTAAAAAGGTTATAAGTCCTTGCACTACTAGAACCTAAGGGCATCCGTGAATGAAACTGGCTTAAGCCCAATTAGAGGAATCAGTACATTTGTCTTCTCTTGGAACAACCCTGCTCTTACGGTTCCCATCAATTCAGTATAAATCTGACTGATCTTATCCAAGAAGTTAATAGAAAATTGCTCACAGTGGGCGACTGCCACCTCAGTTTCCAAGCAGAGACAGATGGAATTTCCCAGATGGTTTGTCACTGGAAAGAGCGATGCTGGATGAGACTTCACAGAAAGCATGGTAGAGCAGAACACCTTCTTGGCCTTCACCCATGTCATAGTGAGGGATCTAAAACTGATTCCACTGTAAACAAATCGTAATTGCCTCAAAGGGCTCAACACATCAGCCTCCCGAACTGTTTCAGGGGTTGCAAATCTTACACTGAAATTAGTCAATATTTATCAAGAAACCATCATGGGTATATCTCCTTATTGGGTAAAAACTGAAGAAATGTGTAGTTATCCTTCCCTGCTGCATCTCACACTCAATTGAGTTTAAGAATACACATAAATATAAAAACAAACAAAAAACAGACACAAGATAGTATTAACTGGTAATGGTATTGCTAAGTTGGGCAGATGAAGGAAGATTCCTGAGGAAACGAAAGAAATGGGTACGAAGACTCAGGGAAAATGCAAGGATCTTGAATAAAGAGATGGGCATCATTCACGAATACTAGAGAAAAGTTAAAGGAAAGAACTGATTTACTAATTCTTTAAGGTTATTTATTGGGCCTGTGCTCGAAGTCAGACATTGCTCTAGGAAGGATGGATGCAAAGATAAAAGACAAGAAGCATATAGTCTGCAAGGGAGACAGACAAGTAAACAGACACAATTATGTGATAAATGCTTTTATCCTAGTAAAGCTACAGCATCATGGGAACACTTGAGGAGTCTATATCTATCCCAGACTTTAAGTTAAGTAAGTCTACTTGAGCTGAGTCTTTAAGTAAGAATTGGGGGTCAGTGGGATAAAGAGGGGTGGGGGCAGAACATAGGGTTTTCCAGGATGATGAATAGTGTGGCCAAATACATAGAGATGGTCTATTCTCTCGTGCCCTTTAAGATAATTTTAAGCACATAGGGTGACACTACTTTTGTTTTTAGGACACACTGCGATTTGGATAAAGGAAAAGGAGACAAGAGGGAAGGCAGGAAGAAAAGTAGAAGAATATGATGATAATCAGGAAGAAAAGATGGAGATTTCAATTAAAGCAGTGATAGCAGGAACAGAGAAGAGAGCAGATTAGAGGAAATCAGAAGTTATAGTACCTGGTTTCTGGAAGTGAAAACGAGAATCCTGAAAGATGAAAAAAAAAAAAAAGCAAGGGTAGTAGTTATAGGCAATAAAGCAGAGGGATGTGTGCCCATGCACTCGTATGTGCGTGAATATGTGGATAAATGGACATCTGAGTTTTAAGACAAGGAGAGGTAGGAATGGAGAAAAAAAACAATAAAGAATAATGTCTAGAATGAACTTCTTGCAGAGGCAGGAAAGGAGATGCAGAGACATAGGATCAAAGGTGACTCCAAGTGGAAAGTCAGGGAGAAGACTAGAGAGGCAATCTGTGGAAACAGTACTAAACTCTCCTTGTGACTATTTAGTTGGAGCAAGTCAGTGGGAAAGGCTTACAAAACAGTTGAAATGTGCTATTAGAGAAAGGGTAAAAAGCCAAGGTTAGAGATTTTTTAATTTAAATGTCATTTGTAAATTAGTAGCTGAAGCTTTGCAAGTGGATAAGCTCCCTGAGGCACTGGGAACAGAGGGAGAAGAGAAGAAAGGCCAGAGTGTTTTGGGAAACACGCACAGTTAAATTCAAAAGAGCCAAGACCCAGAGAGAGATGAGAAGTAGGAAAGTATGGTAGTCTTGAGCCTAGATTAGAATGAATATTAAAAAGGAAGAGATCTTTCCCAATGTCAACATCAATGAAAAGAAATGTTAAGGCGCAACAGAGTCATGCCTCACCAAATTATAAATTATATCATTGAGATGGTGGAGATTGGAGGATATGGGTGGGGTCCATCAGAATGCTCATGGTAAGGAAAGTCAGAGTTTTATTTTAAAGAGTATGTGTTGAATATCTATTATGTGCCAGAGGCAGAGGTCTAAAACTGAATAAAAATTTTAAAAGAAATCTGTGTTCTCTAGAATCTCAACAATAATTTGGATATTACTTTCAAATTGACTTCATTATTATATTTTAGAGGTTGAGGTTTCCCCAGAACTTACCATGAAATTGATTCGAGTGCAAGTAGTCCATTGGGTAGGCAATCTCACAAAATTTCAGTAGAGGTATGGAGAAACAGGAAAGAGAAGGAAGGTCATAAAGAATGCATTATAAAGCCAACTGGAGCTCAGTTCCACTGGCAAACTCTAACCGCTTCTCAGAGCCTAAAGGAGAGGCAAGGAGACAGGGGTATCTATCCACCAGCTTCTGTCTCTCATTGGTTATCAGTCCTGGAAATATTAGTTCTCCAGCACATCTAGTTTGCCTGGTTTGCAGTGAATTTGCTCCTGAGGTTGGGAAAAAAGTCCTCTAATAGAAAGTCACAGATACTTCCACTAAGCAGCCTTTGACTACACAGATAAACGCTAGAGACATATGGGCAGGGGCGTACTTGCTACAGGGTGTGTACAACACGAGGCTTGAAGACTTTGGCAATGAATGGGATCAGAGATGGGTACTGAACTAGAAGTTCAGTTAGAACTAGACATAGTTAGACATAGTTAGTTAGGGCTAGAAGGAGAGGATAGAGGATAGAAGGAGAAGGCTAGAATAAAAATTCTGATATTTTCCTATGATATCGAACAGGAACCTCTAATTCTTTCCCCAACCACATTTTAACGATGATAACGATCTTAAAAAGTTTAAGGTACAATTTAACACCTATATTATTTGATTATCAAGGCAATGAAATGCTGTCTATAGTACCCTTTATATGCATATTTCCCATTTGTGGAATTGAATGTCACAAACGTCCTATGAGAAAATAAGACAATCTCTCCTGATTGAGCAGGATCAATAAAATGAGACTTCTCTATCAGACTTCACTTATTGAATTGAACAGGTTGTGAGGAATTTAGTATTAAGTAGTAAGTAATGTGGGACTTTCTATTTATGTTCTATTTAATAAAGTATGCATGTTGTATAATTCCAGCAGTTGGCTGAATTAGACTAGTTAGCTACTGACAGCTGATATATTCAGAAGCAAGGAAGGGCAAATGTCACTGAAATTAAAGACATCCAATCTTCCAAACAGTCATTGTTGTTTGACACTTATTAGGCCCTCATTATGTGCTAGCATATGATTTAGCATATTGCAAAGATCTTTGGAGAAAACGGAGGAAACGTCAAAGGTACAACATGTAAATACAGAAATTCTAAAATACCCCCAAAACAGATATTGATCATAATTTAAAGTGATTTTTAAAACAGCTTCCTTGTCAGTAGTCCTCTGAATGAAACTGCAAGACTTCTAAAAAAGTTAAGTTTGTGTCACCGTGATAGCATTTAATGTAAGTTATTCCTTGGTACAGAGGTGGGATGTTGGAGAGAAGGCTAGGCTCACCCACTGGCTAACAGTCCATTCAGGGGTGCACAATTATATCCGAAAAAACTGAAACAATACATGGTAGTCCTTTGGAGGCTATGATGCTTAATTTTATGTGACAACTTGGAAGGTGTTAACTTAAAAAATTTTTTTTTAATGTTTATTATTTATTTTTGACAGAGACACAGACAAAGACAGAGACAGAGCAAGCAGGGGAGGGGCAGAGAGAGAGGGAGACACAGAATCCGAAGCAGCATCTGAGCTGGCAGCACAGAGCCTGACATGGGGCTTGATCTTACAAACCCCAAGATCATGACCTGAGCCGAAGTCGGATGCTTAACTGAGCGTCCCAGTTCAGTACTGAGCCACCCAGGCACCCCATGGAAGGTGTGTTAGATGAGACTAACATTTGAATCAGTGAACTTTGGATAAAGCAGATTGCTCTCTGTAATGCAGGTGGGTCTCATCTAACCAGGTGAAGGCCTGAAAACAACAAAAAGACTGACCTCTCCAAGAAACAAGCTTCATCTGTACCATTGGTTCTCCTGGGTCTTTGCCTACTGGTCTTTGGTCTGGAACTGCACCATTGTTTCTCTTAGGGCTCCAGCCTGCTGGCCCACACTGAAGATTTCTGACTGGCCAGTCCCCATAAGCCAATTCCTTATAGTTAATATCCTCTTTCCCTCTCCTCTCTCTCTGACCCGTATCTGTGCAATGAATGTAGTAACTACATGTTGTTGCTGCTATTATTAAATCATGAAATGATACATGACGTATCAAACAAGGTAATGGGGTGTGGGCAAAAGATTATTTATTTCTATGTTCAGTGTGTTACATAATTCCAAGAATAACTTTTTGTCAAATCAATTTGTTTGGCGTTTCAATACAGCCTGTATTTCTTGAAATGTGCTCTATACACCCAAATGCCTGGTCTGCAAAGGCTTCCTGCAGAAGGTGGCATATTGCTAATGCACTTCAAGATGGGAACTTGAAAGATATAAAAAGGATTTGACATCTGGCATGGTGACTCAATTAATTACTGTGTTGGATTAATTAGTGTGCTGAATCTCCTGAGCCAACACCATGAGTCTGAGCAGACTCACATTACACTGGTTGGCAAATAAGCACTGTAGGAGGGTGCTACTTCCAAATTTGATTCAAGGTTGGGTACGGAAGGGTTAGGAGGCTATATATTTTATGATAAGGAAAATTTATCTTTAGGACATAAAATACAAGTGAAAGTACTGTCCAAATTATCGAGGTAATGAAATCACAGGAGCCTTTGAAGTAACTCATAATTGCGCCAATAGTCTATCAATTACCATAACAAATATCTTGCCTAAAGAAAAAAAAAACATTGTGTATTTTCTCCAGAGTTTTTAAAATAAATTTAGACTGTGTAAAGAAATCCCAAACATTTTTATCATGTTCAAATCATGCTACACATGCTCTTGAGCAGACAGTGTGGCATGGTCTTTAAGAATACATGATGCTGGGGGCGCCTGGGTGGCTCAGTCGGTTAAGCATCCGACTTCGGCTCAGGTCAGGATCTTGCGGTCCATGAGGCTGAGCCCCGCATCGGGCCCTGTGCTGACGGCTCAGAGCCTGAACCCTACTTCAGATTCTGTGTTCCCCTCTCTCTGTGCTCCTTCCCTGCTCATGTTCTGTTTCTCTCTCTCTCTCTCAAAAATAAATACCCATTTAAAAACAATTGTTTTAAATACAGATGCTGGAATCAAAAGGTCTATGCCTTTATTTTCTTATCTAATTTTAAACAGACACAAATTCAGGTTTGTTTTGAGGATTAAATGAGTGAATCCCTTTCAAATTCTCTATACAGTGGCTAGAAAAGAATGAGTATGCGGTATATGTTAGCTCATTATTCTACAGTAGGAACAGTAGTACCCAAAGTGGTACCAGGAGTATTTAGTGACTTAAAATTAGAAGTAAATTTTGGAAAGGAATGCTATCACAAAAGGAAAGTCTTTTAAGGTATACTTTGGCAAAGCAACTAAGTTTTTAAATAGAGAAAATTACTATAGTTTCAGGAAATAACATGAATCAAATATTGAAACCCTAAGGCAAAAAAATAAAACCAGACTATTAAGATTATTTTCTATAAAAAAAACTACTACCCACTACTGGTTTTTGATACCCTGAAGAGTATTCATAGTCTTAAAATAATACCAAATAGTACCAATGGTATCAAAACTTCTTCATATCTATAAGCTGAACCCTTTAAAAATATTAAACATGCCATCAAATAGCCTTATAATGGTACAAGAATATTTAAAGAACATTTGTCCAAAAAATAGGACATTATTTCATTGAAATTAACCTTTGACAAATAGGTTTATTTTTCACCCAAAATGTAGCAAATGCTAAAAATGTATAATTGTACCATCCCACATATATAAATAGATAATCATATAAAGATCAAAAACTGAATTTTCATATAGATATTATTTTGATATAGTAAAAGGAGAACATTTCTCTTTTACTTCAATGACAGGTGCTACTTCAGTGGCAGTACACTTTTGAAGAAATATCAGAGAAATAACTAAAGGTTGTGTTGGGGATGGATATGCAGTGATAAATAAGTATCTTACTGCCGAAAACATTTTTTAAGCGAGAGAACCAATAGAAACTTCCAGATAAAATGGGTTTAGAGTAGTATTTAACTCAACCCTTGATGGTTAGACAATCTTCGTCTTGCCTTTGCTCGGAAATCAGTATGGTAAATATTGTTCTCTCAATGGAATCAATAGACCAGTCTATTAACAACTCAACCGACCAACGCCTGCGGTGTTTGTGGGGCCACATCGCAAAGCCTTTTTGAAGTGGGTAAACTGGACCACTAGGAATTAAGCTGCCCACATGATCAAGTATTTAGCTTAGCCTATCAACTTGTTCAGTTCTTAAATACATGGGAAATCACCGACTTCATCCTTTTATGGATAAATATGTGGATTTAGGAAGTAAAAATCACACCCTAGAATCTCCCATGTTGTTTAAAAGTTTGGTGACACAAATATTTCCTATTTATTCCAATCATTACTTTTGGCTGAACCAATAACCTCTGTGTCAGCCAATAGGCACTGAATAAGCGGAGATCCACACATACCAGTTTCTTTCATGTAATAACTTGAAGGAGAAATTTCTTTCACGTAACAAATGGAAGAAGGGCTGCAGTGTTGCTGAGTTCAGTGCATTTGTCAAAACCCCTCTGGGGAGTTTTTATGGCCCCACAGGGTAGACAGAGTCATCTGGCAGCCGTGAGACTCTTCTCATATAAGTGGCTTTTAGGAAGAAGGTCATTTCGTATATATAACTTGTGGAACTCCTAAATAATATAAAACATTTGTTTCCCCAAGTTTTATCACTTGTATCATCACTTAAATAGGAGAGGTCCCAATGTCTGTACCCTGGAACCTGTGAATGTTACATCGTATGGCAAAAGGGAATTAAGGAAGCCGATGGAATTAAAGTCGCTCATCAGCTGCCCTTAAAAGAGGATGATTATCCTAGATTTACCCAGATGGGCCCACTATAATCACAGGTGTTCTTAAATGTGGATGTGAGGAAGACTCAATCAGCCACCGTTGGCTTTGTAGACGGCAGGGGGCCTTGAGCCAAGAGCTGTGGATGGTCTTGAGAAGCTGGAAAAGTGAAGGAAACAGAGTCACCCCAGGAGACTCCAGAGACGGACTCAGTGCTGCAGATGCTTAGTTTTAGCCCATCAGACCTCAGACCGGCACAACTGCAAGGTGATGTATTTGAGCTGTTTCCAAGCCACAAAGTTTGTGGTAGGTAATTTGCTACAGCGGCAACGGGAAAACTAAAATATCCAATTAAGAAATGAAGTTTAAATGTATCCACGTATTCCATCTTTCCACTACTTTTTAACACAGGAGTTAATCGACTATCCGTATAATCTTACCTAGAGGTAGATTTTACAGAGATTTTACAAAAATGCTAACAGAAATTATGACGCTAATCATTCATCGTTGCTCTAAAAGGTACAAATAGTATTACCGAGGAATAACAAGGTTGTTCATTTCTTGTTCTTCATGTAAACCTGTAATGTATGACAATTAATTTGTGTCATCTTAAAAATAAAAGCATTTGTATATATTATTAAGTGTGAGTAGTATTAGTCTGGCTAAGCAGATAAAGCAACAACCTTATAAATTACCTTACTAAACAACCATTTGGTATGATTAACCTGTTTCCTTCTAAATTCTGCGTATATTACTGCCAGAGACAAACCACTTGGAAAGTCTCCAAGTTTTGTGGGCCATGAAAAAGAAAAAACAAACTGTTATTTTTAGCGATTTCCCTGGGAAGCAAGCAGAGATAATTTCTGAGCTATGACAAAATACTGAGTCAACCATCTCAGAACATCCACATACCAAGGAGTTATTATTCAGGTCCATCTTCCCAGCAAATGGCCCCCAGGTTGTTCCCACAGGAAGTTGCTGCCGACTCTGGATTTTTCGTTCCCCGTCTTTCTGAAATACCTCCAGCTCTCCTGAAGACAATAAAAACAAGGGGTGTTTAGAGTACCTTCACGTGTGTTTTACCCACAGCCACCTCTTTTTTGTGTGTTTGCTTTACACACACAACATTCTCGTGATTCATATAAAGGGAATTAATTATGCTTGTCTGAAAACCAACTGATCTCGTTATCCTGAGAGGAAAATAAAACTTGTCCTTATAATTGTATTCAGATTTAGTCCAATTTCTTTCTTGCACCTTTTTCACACACATCATCCACAGAAGTGAATTCTATTTAGTAAGTCCTTAAGAACCTGAAATAATAACACTCTTCCAAAAGCAGTGCTGTGATGCCAAAACGGATAGACAAGAAACATTAGGACAATGGCTTAGAGTTAACATTCTTATATTTGCTCACGAATGTAACTAAAAATTATAATTAAAGATATACACCTCACACAATACTTTTATTATAGTTATTCAGGACTCGTGGTGAGCAACATGTGGAGAGCCTCTGGAAGTATGTGGTAGTTTTTTCAAGGTACTACTAATTTCAGGGGCTAAAATATTTACACGTACAAAAAGTAGAGATGTATGTTTTCCCAAATTAAAAAAATGTTTAATCAAATTCATTTTTCTTTTATATTTGGTATTTGATGTAGATTCTGTCACCAGAAAAGTTTGGAAAAAAAAAAAAAACCTTATGAAACAGCCAGCTTAGGGTGGTCTCCCTCCTTTCATTCCCTCCAAATTATTACATTGGATCATTAAAAGGAAACAGGAAGTGAAGACAGTATACACATTAGCATAAAGTAGGAATTCATCAAATGCTCACTTAAATAATAAATGAATAAGGGGCACCTGGGTGTCTCAGTTGGTTAAGTGTCTGACTTCAGCTCAGGTCACGATCATGTGGTTGACGAGTTTGAGCCCTGCATTGGGCTCTGTGCTGACAGCTCGGAGCTTGGAGCCTGCCTCAGATTATGTGTCTCCCTCTCTCTGTCCCTCCCCTGCTCATGCTCTGTCTCACTCTCAAACATAAATAAACATTAAAAAAATTAAGAAATAAAATAAAGAAATAAGTGAATTAACTTAAAAAAAATAACTAAGTGAAGGCTTCAAATCTTCAAAGAATGGCCATCAGCCTAAAAAGTCTTTGGGATAATCAAACAAAATCTCAATCATGAATTGGAGAATTGGAATCTTTCTCTTTAAATAATTAAATCTATGATATTTATGTTCTGATAGTATCACTATACCATATTATCATAGCAAAAGCTTTGTATTTTAAAATATTAATCTTAATAATACAATGTATTAGTTCTTTTTATTGGTATTTCTTCTCAACCTGCTGAAGAGCAGACATTAAAGCAGGAACGAATGGATGAATAAGAAGTATAAATGGAAACCCATATACCACAGATAGCTGAGAAAAGTTCTAAATAAAATAGAATGTATTCAGTTATTACATTTTCTAAGCGATACATAAGTTATGGTAGGTAATTTAGCATAAATGTTTTGTCTTACTCTGGCCTTAATTTCTTTTCAAGGCAGTAACTGTCTTTAAATATGTAGATTTAATCTTGATGTTTTTAAAAGCAATACCATCAACCTGAGTTCAGTTAGATCTTTCCTTTACTTCTTCGCATTTGTGTCACCTCTGTTTAATAGTTAAAATACCAGACATTACTTTTCATGTTTCTATTATTGCTTGAATCCTGAAAACCAAAGTCAAAGTTATGTAAACCACAACCAGCTAAAATTTTGAGTAATGTTGACATTGTGTCCATTATGAAATATAAATTTATCTGTATTGGGACAATGAAAATGCAATGGAAATAATAATTCCATGTTCACGGTAAAAAATGTCACTTCAAGAACTACACCATTCTCCCTACTTCTCATGCTCCCTTCCTCTCCCACTTGCCAAATACACAAAAAATGGAAGAACTCATTAAACTCATTGAACTGAGACAACACCTCTCCCCTCCAGTTTGTTTTTCACTCTGATGTATCAGTAACTAAAGATGATCAGTAATGAGGAAAATGGACCCCAAAAAGATTCAATGAGTTGAGCTTCTGAAATATAGCTTTATAAATAAGATATTTACAATAAATAATATATGCTTAAGTATCAAGTCCAGAGTCCAGGGAATATGGAACAATAATTTGTTTTCTCTTTGTGGAATAACAAACCCATTTCTGAGATTTTTCCCCTGAAAATGTTTTGCATCCTTGTACAATCTTTTTGATTAGTACATTGGAAGCAGAGCGCTTATACCCCAAATTTTCAGAGGCAGAGCCTAGCTAATAATCCAATATGATGTCAAAAAGGACTCAGTGGGAAATGTCCCACAATGTGTGCCTTCATATTCAAATGTGATAATATAGTGATTTACATCTTTAAGATTTTATTCTACTTGAAAAGAGACTGTTTAATTTCTATCTGATAGTTCCTTGAATTTTCCAATGATATTTAAATTTTAAGCAATTTCTTTATAACTTACTATTTAAAGATAAAATACATTTCAATCCCTCAGCTAAACACTGGTTAAGAATGTTCTTTTCTACATAAAAATGATGCCCAAATAATTTGCTTGTTTTTACACACTTAAAAAAAAAAAAAAAACAGTCATGTCACATTTAAGTGATACCAGAGAAATCTGAGGATCTTTGAAAACCTTTTTAAAAAGTAATTCATTCTCTCTTTCTGCCACTGATATTTTTCATTTGAAAAGGGTTCAGGCTCAGTCAAACAGTGACTTCTTATCTATACCTGTGGATTTACAAGTAGCTCTGTCTTTTAATGGATTAAGAACTACAAACTTAGGGCAGATCATAAAGTGATACCCAAATATCTCCAAAGTTCTTGAAGTGTCTTTGACTCTGCATTAGAATTTTAAGCAAACTAAAACTACTTTTATGAGCTCTTAAACATGGCCATAACAAAAAGTCCAGTAACTGTTCAAGCTAACAAGTCAATCTTTTCAACTTTATTAGGCAAACAGGCATATCCCAGTCTCCTTTCTTGCTTATCAAGAAGTTATTTTGAGGTTTAGGAAAATCCATTCTGTTGATGAAGTAGTTAAATAAAAATATCCATTTATTCACTAGAAAACTGCAAACACATTGAAAATAATTAGCATTTAAACACTACCAAAGCTACTTAGGTTAATGATAGCAAGAGAAGACATTGTATAAATGGAAATTATATTTAATTTAACTTAGATGTTGCCTGACAATATAATATTTAAATTTTTTTGCAGATAAATAAGTGTCATGAAATAGAGGAGACATTATCACACCAAAAATAAGATTAACTTTTAGTCAACTCTATCCAATAATCAACTAAACAGCCTTGAAGAAGAGATGTCTTTTCCGAGTCTTGGCTTTGTCATTGGTAAAGAGGGTTTTGCACTCACTTGCTAGTTGTTAAGGTGCTCCTGATACCATGATTTTCTTTCCCCAGATATGATATATCATGACAGGTAGAAAGAACCCTGGAATGGTGAGTCAAAGTGCCAGGTCCAACAGCTTATCATAAAAATGGATGTTTAACTTAAAAAGGACAGATATTTCAAAATCAGAAAGCAAAGCTCCAATTCTTGTTTGATTTGTTTATTCATTCTTTTTTGCCTCCATACATTAACTTATTCATTCTTTGATTCCACTAATTTATTTGGTATCAGACCGTGGGTTATGCCCAAGCAAAAAGCAACAAACAAGACAAGCCTGGACCTTGGATGAATTTCAGGAAATGTAATCCATTCACAAGGCTTGGGAAGTAGACACCATAGAACCTATTGATTATTCAGATTTTAGGAGTTAGGGAAGGGAAAATCCAACAATACTGTTCAGGTATCGGCTTAAGCAAATGGGTCAATGGTCATATATTGCTGAGATAAAGAACAAACACAAAAAAGATTTAAGGGTAAGATGAAGAGTTAGAGTTTGAAAATATTCAGGTCAAAGTGGCTGTAAGGAAGGCAAGAGGTGATTTTACATGGGCAAGTACAAGCCTGAGACTCAGAAGCAAGGTCTTAACTAGAATGATAAATTTTGGCATTTTAGCCACTAATTAAAACTAGCTGGTCTATGGCAATAAAAGCCATTGTATGGTTCACCCAGGACAGAGTATATCACAATAAAATAAGAAGACCTGAGACAGAGTTCCAAGGATCTTCAAAAGGCAGAATGATAGAGGAGCATGCACAGAAAATTAGAAGTGCAAGAGAATAGAGAAGAAACCGATATAGCAGTCAATTGATTGAGAATGTAAAGGAGGAGGGATCAATCAAGTAATGTGAAAATTTATGAAAGTAAGAAAAGAACCAGAAAGATACCTTTTGATGAAATGGAAATCATGAGTATGCAGAGTGAAAGGAGTTTGGTAGAAGGGGAGGCCAGTACACAGGCTGGAATGAGTTCAAAACTGAATTGGAGAAGAGTCTGTTGAATAAGCCATGTGAATCTGAGTAAGTCCCTTAACCCTCTGAAATTCAGTTTCTGAATTTCAGGAGTTTGGTAGAAGGGGAGGCCAGTACACAGGCTGGAATGAGTTCAAAACTGAATTGGAGAAGAGTCTGTTGAATAAGCCATGTGAATCTGAGTAAGTCCCTTAACCCTCTGAATTTCAGTTTCTGCGTATAAAATGGGAACTATAATATCTTCTTCATATTACTGCTGGGAGGATTATTTCACATCATAACACATGCAAAGTGCCTAATAGATACTTACTACTTCACCCAAAAGACACTGAAGCATTCTAAGAGCGTGTCCACAAACTCGCATCAACACATGTGACCATTCACCAATGTCTGTGGTCACACTGCCTCTTACCACTTCCATCCAAAATACACGTCATACCTTGGCTTATCTTCCTTTCAAATATCTTCTGGATTCACCTTTCTTTTTTTTTGGGGGGGGGGGTTCATCTTTCTTATCAGCATTCCCCAGGTTTCATCAACTCAGATGTAGATTTCCAACCAATCTCAATTCACTCTACAGCTCCAATTCAGGCTCCAAATCCCTATCAGCATAAACACGCTAAAAAACTCCATGGTCACCATCTCACTCACTGGTACAAGTTCCTCCACTAGTTCCCTTCTGACCATCCCAACTTGAGCTTTTATGCCTGAATCTTAACCACAATGTTGCTCCACGGTGCCTGCCTCACTTTCTGTTTTGCTCTTCAGAAGAGACTCTTCTTCACTCCAGATCAAGAAAGTCTTTCTCACTGTACTTTCCTCCTCATGTCCAGGTTAACCGTCACCTTTCAGAGAACTGTGCTTGCTACATGGCAGACACACTATACTTGATAAACTCTATTAATGTTGCAAGATCAAACCCAAAGCTATTCTGTCTCACCAGATGTCTCTGAATTCCAGAGAAAACTGAGTTCTCCTTCCCTAGTACTCCCATGGCATTTATAATCCAATGGTACACAGTTTTGTATTTAATTATTAGCTGGTGGTTTCTCTTTGATAACCCTTTTCACCTCAACAGGAATATAAATAGGCACCTTGAACTACAGGTATGGTTTTTAATTTCTGTTTATCCCCTGGTAATCAATATAGTTTGTGACATGTGGTAATTGCAAAATATAAACTGAACATAGTTGATTTGTGTAAAGACTTCATACACTTAATTTACTTACACTCAAGTTCCTACACTCAATTTTAGTGCAGTTAAAGTTGATTTTAAGAACAAAAAAAAGTTGTCTTAGTATGTGTCTTCTCTTTGGAGTACAATAATAATCATTTCATTTGCTCAGCATTTTGCTACATTTACTTACATTACCTCATCTGTGAAATATGGAGCAGGATGAAAACTAAAGATTTTTCCTCTCATCCCAGTTCATATTTTTGCAGCTATTCTTCAAAAAGAAGCCTTTTTTTTTTTTTTTTTACATGCTGGGTAAATTCACACACAATATTTGAGACACATAGGATGGACTAATCAATTTTGGTAAAAGATAATATTGTTAGTGCTGAGGGCTGTTTCTCTTATCTTCTTGATAATGCATACTTTTAAAAGTCTGTGATTACTCAAAGACTTATGATAGCTTCACTTAAAAAAAAAAAAAAAGAGAGAGAGAGAGAGAGAGAAAGCCCTAAGTCCGAAATCACTACCAAACATACTGCAGCTTTTAAGATATCAACTCACTTTTTTGTGCAAATAAAAGAAATTCACTGGTGGAAAGAAATACTTAAAATCAAGAGAGATACCCTCAAATCTTATTTTATTGAAAGTACAACGAAGCCATTGTTTTCCTTCTTTTAAATAGGGTCCTTTTGATGGCTCTTTAGAAAGCAAAATATACGAAAACTGTAGTATACCAAAGGGGAACAGACAAGATGTGGGTCTTTTAGCATAGTTATCAGCAATCGCGCTTCGACTGAATTCAGCATTAAGTTGATGACATAAATGTATATGGTATTTACAGAACGTCCCTTAACTCCAGGCTCAGTTTTCATAGGACGTGGCTGCAAATAAGTGAGACGACAGAAGATCATATTTCATTTGCTGAAAATAAAATTTGGATTGGTTTGAACTTGGTTCTAAACATGTAACCAAATTTTAAAGCAGACCACATGAATTAGCTCATAATGTTTATCAGGCCTTCCTATAACAGAAGGCTATAGCGTCAGAACCCATATTTATATTTTCTTCATGGCTGGAAAACATTATACATCATGGTATCAAACATGGACAGCCCCGAAGTCATGCTGAGTTCAAAAAGCGCTCAAAGATTCTAAAAATCTCAAAACATTTTCAAAGTCAGCCAAGGTGGCTGAAGTATGGCAGAGCTCTTGCTATTTTATGGTTTAACCATTTGACGGCTGCCCGCCAGATGCACAAGAGGGTGAGACGGTCGTTTCACTGCTGATTATCTTCACAGCCTAAGTGCAGGGCTGCCACTATGTGTGTTTCCTCGGGCATTAAGAACAGCATGTTTCATCTGCATTTGAAGACAAACGGTGCCATTTACATTATGCTATGTTGAGCCATCTCAAAGCATAGTTTGGCGCAGGAAATGATAGTTCTTGGTAAGTGGCTACAAATCGCCTTATAGGGATACCTTTTCTAATTTCCCTTCTCAATTTTTGAGTCATACAGTCATAACACACACACAACTACAGTTCTGAACATAAACTTGAAATACGACATTCCCTATTCAAGTGCTCCAGTCAAACCCTGATAAATCAGGCTGGCCATGCAGTGATCTTATCCCTTCTGACTCTTTAATAAATCGAACCTTGTAAGTTCGTACTGTTGGAAGTTGTCACTAAATGAAATTGTGACCTTATCCGGCGCATGAACTTATCCTGCTGACAACTACATTTATTGTGTGGATAAGAAAGGGGAAAAAAAAGAAAAAAAGAATAAAGAAAAAAATGAGATATTTGATAATTCTGATCTTAGCCATATGTAACTCTAACAGATGGGATCTTTTTGATGTTCCATTAATGATTTGCCAAAGATGAGTCTCTACTTAGAGAAAAATGCTCACCCTAGGTAAGTGCTGGGGGCACTGCAGATGTTATTAAAAGTGCATGAAGAGGTACTGGGTGACAGCAGCGAATCAGAAGCTATTAGTCTAACACAAAGAGCCTGAATTAGCTTGTAATTGCACTGGAAAAGATAACATAATGGTGGTGGCAAAATAGAAACATTCCCTTTTCATGCATTCAGTGCCTAAAAACTCCAAAACAAGACACTGGAATTGTCTAAATCCTAGAGCCAGTTAAATCACTGCATTTCTCAAGAATAAAAATGCACCCTTTGGCTACAGTTTCTAAAACGTCATGGCAATCAACGTGCACAGCATTAAGAAGAAGCAAATTCACGTGTATATGCCACCATATATCAGCATATAACACAAACTCAGGAATCCTTTACTTTAGTATTCCGGCTGGCTTTAAGAATTAATTCTGAGGCTATGATAGGTCTGGATATTCTTTCTATTATTATAAGGCCTACTGAAACCTACAAATTACCATATTCAGCATAGAGAAATAGAAGAGATAAAATGTGGTTCCAGGTAGTAATATCATTGGTAATAAGGTAGAAAATTCAAGATGTTTTTAAAAACAAAACCATGATCTGAAATAAAACTAGAAAGCCTTCACCTGCATGTTCACATACAAAATAAGTTTTCTATGCAGAGACCATGTTCAAGACCGGGGGGGAAAACTGCCATATTTTGCCCTTTGCTCTGTGGTCTATCTCTACAAACAGAGAATCAGCTCATCCCAGGTGTCTGAAAACATTCACGTGGAGTGAGACTGGCTCTTGCAAATGTTTGGAAGTGTCACTGGAAAGAGGACTCCTTTCAGCTGCTGGAAGGAGGAAGGAGGGAGTCCCCACTCTTGCTCAAGAAACCTGGCAATGTATGTCTCTTTGCTGCCAGAAACCCTCCCTGACCTTCCAGACACCCCTCCCTGTCACAGGCTGACCCAATCCCACTTCCTGTTTCAAATCTTGAGACCCAGAGGGAGACAATCCTTTGGAAGGTATGGTTAGGAAGGAATCATCACGGAAGTGAAAGGTCTGGGCTAACACAGACACAGAAAACAGCAGCGGAGGGGCAACAGCCAAAAGTTAGTCAATGGGCAGGAGGTCCGTAGAAGGGACGGGACCCACAGGGCACTGGTCTGCTGGAGAAGGTTTGTTTTCTCCAGGAGAAAAGAACTCTAAAGGAGAAACTTTGGGTACAAATCAACCCTAGACCCTGTTTGACTAAAATGAAACAAGCTTTTAAAGAACAATTTACTACAGAACATCGGTGCACGCACCTTATTGATATTTGGAGTTCTAAATTTTAGGCAACATCTACTTCGGGAGATGTTAAAATGGCAGGCTCTCTCACAGGTTAAATTTATTAATGTGGAAAAAGATACTTGGCGCACAATGGAACTAAAGACCACTGGCTTGCTAGGTACTTCTTTAGCTCAAAAACCATATTAATCCAGATGTCGTCTTTTTTTTTTTTTTCTCTTTTTTAACACATTGTGAAATGGTGCAGATGGAGAAGTAAGGAAATGCAATGACGAACTTTAACAGGTAAACACTCTTAAGCATCAACTGTGATTAGGATGAGTTTTACCCGGATGAAAAGGTCTGTATTTGGAATGGAGAGGTGACTTTTGGGGCCACAATACTGGAGAGCCAAAGGATGGCAGAATGACTTCACAGATGAACAAGTAACATGGGGAAACGACAGTATTACTTTCCAAGTCTTTAATCCAGGGAAGTCACAGTGCTCTATAAAGTACTCTCAGCCAAGATAGAAACATGCAGAAGACTGGTCTAAAAGTGACATTCCATTATGGATTTAAAATTTTTCATCCAGTGAACCAGTACAAGTATCACTTTTAAAACAATAGTACAGAAATTCTACTCTCTCCTCTTCCAGTTTCTCCAAGTGGTAATGTCTAATATAACCAACAGTATGATTATCAACACCGGAAGATTAATGTTAACTAATCTAATCTGTTTGTAAATATTAACTAATTTACAAACTGTATTCTTGTCTTTCATGACCTCGATGTGAGTGAGGAACACTGGCCATTATTTTAAAGACTGTCCCTTAAGTTGCATTCGTCTGGTATCTCCTCATGAAGAGACCAAGGTTATGCATTGTCACCAGAAGGAATGCTGTGTCCTTCCCAGTGTCCCACAGCAGGGGGTACATGAGATCCATATGTCCTATTACTAGTGATGGTCATTTTGATGATTTGGTTAAAGTTGTGTCTGCCAGGTTTCTCCACTGTCAAGTTGGCAAATTTCCCTTTGTAATGAATACGTATCTAGTGGGGGAAATACTTTGACACTACGTGAATATGCCATTTCTCATCATACTAATGAAATGTTTTCTGAAGTCTTGATGTGGGTCCCCAAATTTGGGAGAACAAGTCCTGTCCAGTATCAAACATTAAAGAATTAAGTGTATCAGCCACTTAATTCTCTTACTTATGGCATCTGCAATAAATAGGATACAGGCGTATCTGGTGTGAAAATGCCTTCATAGACAGAAAGATTTAATATGTAGGCTATAGTGTTGGCACAAAGTTTTTATTTCTGAAGTTTGGACTCATACTGCTGAAAATATTCATTTCAGATAATACTTCCAGAAATATAATTCCAAAAGATCGAGCAAGCTGCAGTCACTTCCTCGAAATTCTGGAGCCTCTTATTAATGCTTGTGTATCTTCATAGTTGTATATATTCTTAAGTTATACATAACTGAGAAGAGAAATATTGCCGAAAGCAGCCTCCCTGACACTCTGTGTTTTAGGGTACGGTCTTAGTCAATCTCTCTGTGTTTTTAAAGCCTTCTATGTGTGGTATAGAGCTCTAAATACCTGTCATTAGTGTTATGCTTAAACCCTACCGTTTTTTGGAAGTCTATTGCTACCTCCTAAATGAACACCTCTCTGATTCATACAGCTCCTCCTTGCCAGAAATTCAGAGGTGATCTCTCTCTCTTTGAACTCCTACAGCATTGATTTTAATTCTAATATTTTTCATCATTGTCTTCTTTATAATAGTGATTTGTATATCTTTATGATCTCTCTACATGGAACTTTTTAGATATCCCACAAAGCTCTGTACCTGGTAGAGTTGCAGAAACTATATACATATCTTCACTGCTTTGGGTTAAATCATTGTTTCTAAAGAGGCCTTTAAATCAGTGTTATACATACCACTTTTTCATTTTTTAATACATACTTTAATAGTTCGTTCCCTGAGAGACAAAGTCGGTATAATTTTACCATCATATTTATTGGGCTGGGGCTCAAACTTAAGTTACAAAATTAGTGGTGAAACTTGGACTCCAACTCTGTTTTTCTGATGCTCTCATGCTCAGTTTGCTTCATCAGACTGCCTCTTTTAAAAAATTTTAACAACTTAACTAGGTGGAAGGATTGACCTCAAGCCCCAGTATCATATCAGCAGCCATTAGAATGGATTCATTTATAAGATTAGCTGCCAGTCAATTTGGAAAGCAGAATATGGATGCCTGAAGGATGGGGCCACAGGGCAAGTTTTGAAGGAGGCAAGGTGGTAGAAAAGATTAAACAAACAAAACACCGAGAAAGCTTTACAGAGCGGAGTGGCAAAATTATTGTTTGATTATCAGAGTTCACAATAAACTATTACATTTCTGTCCCAAAAATTTCAGACAGAAAACAAATCTAAGGTACAAGGTTTTAAATCCATGGAGTTTCCCACATTCCCTCTCTCCTTGATGATCAGTCTTCAGAGAAAATAGTTATAGCATAAATAAAATAAAAATTTGAAAGTCTGATTAAATATATCACATCAATACTAACATAAGAAAGGACATAAGCTTTTTTTCATAGCAATACTAAGCACAAAAGGCATTTTGAACATTCCAAAACAACACCCCGCCTTTTCATTTGGTCGATGGCATTTTCTCTGAAGAAAGCATTCTGATGGGAAACTGCACACAGTGATTGCAAAACAGAATATCTGATGCCCTCACATTTTTCAGCTTGTAAAATATTTCTATAGCCCACATGTAGCCCTCAAGTGGGTTAAGTAGGTAAATGCTCTCTATATTGTGATCGGTATATGTTATTCCTCTTCTCTTCATCCCCCCCCCTTTTTTTTTTTACTTTCCTTGGACCTGCCCCTTTCCAACATGAATGTAAGATATAAAAACACCAGCTCTTGAAGGAGGGAGATAAGGAAAGAGGAAGGAGGGAAGGAGAAAGAGAGAAAGAGGAAGGAAGCCAACTAGGCAAGATGGCAGATATTATTACTCATGAGTGTGGTTTCCAGAAATTCAGAGCTTGTTACACAAATCTAAGGTGTGATCCTTTCCTCTACATAGAAGCAACTGCCTCTAAAAACATCATTTCTGTGGAGTGACCCCTCATAGGAAGTCTGACATATGCTCATTTGCGTCATGACCCAACAGAGCTACAATAGCTCACCAGGTATTCAACTTCTGCAGGCAGAATTATTTTCAGGACTATTTTATTTATAAAACTGCACTCAATAAAACTTTAGTTAAAAAAGGTATATACTCATTTAAAATTATTTGTTAAACACATAATGCCAGGCACAGTGTGGAATACTGAGATACAAACATGAATCTAATGTCTATCTTTTCCTTATGGGACTTATTCTAATGGTGATGAGATAATTATGACTCAACTTAGGAAGTTTTTGGTAAAAGCAGGAGATAAAATTTGACCAGCAAGAAAAAAAAAAGCTCCTAAGGCAACTCAGAGAAATCAGGAATAGCATCTCAGAGGAGGGAAAGCTGACAAAAGACAGTATAAGCCATCTCTTTCCTTCAACAGATCAGAAATAATCTCTTTCGTAAGTGAATACAATTCAGTGTTAACATAAACATTTAAACACATCATTATTTACAAATAAAATTGTTTATAGGGCAGAGGTCCAATGAAATAGAAAGAACTGCCTTGAGGTAAAATTAATCCCAGGTTGGAAGGAAAAAGATGACTGGAATTTGTTGTAAATCACAGGGTTTTTTTTTAGTATTTTTTTTTAATGTTCTTATTTATTTTTGAGACAGAGAAAGACAGAGCATGAACGGGGGAGAGGCAGAGAGAGAGGGGGAGACACAGAATCTGAAGCAGGCTCCAGGCTCTGAGCTGTCAGCACAGAGCCCGACGCGGGGCTTGAACTCACAGACTGTGAGATCATGACCTAAGCTGAAGTCGGACGCTCAACCGACTGAGCCACCCAGGTGCCCCTGTAAATCACAGTTTTAAGACGACAGAAATTATAGCTGACAGAAAGAGTTTCTGTTGTTTAGTACTGTAAATATGTTAATTTTAGATAAAATAGTATTCCTTTTTCTTTTGCTGTTTTTTTTTTTTTAACATACAGTGCTTTATTAATTTCAGGTGTACAATGTAGTGATTCAAAACTTCCATACATCATCCGGTGCCCATCACAAGAAATGCACTCCTTAATCCCCATCACCTGTTTAACCCATCCCCCTCCCACCCTCCCTTCTCTCTAGTAACTATCAGTTTCTTCTCTACAGTTAAGAGATTGTTCCTGGTCTCTCTCTCTTATTCCCTTGCTCATTTGTTTCTTAAATTCCACATCTCCGTCAACTCATATAGTATTTGTATTTCTCTGACTGACTTATTTCACTTAGCATTACACTCTCTAGCTCCATCCATGTCAATGCAAATGGCAAGAGTTCACTCTTTCATATGGCTGAATAATATTCTATTGTATATACATACCATATCTTCTTTATCCATTCATCGACGTGTGGACACTTGAGCTGCTTCCCTATCTTGGCTATTGTAAATAATGCTATAAACACCCCAGTGTTTAAATAACTAAATAATTCTACAAACACAGGGGTGTTTATAGCATTAATGGTATAAACACAGGGGTGCGTGTGTGCCTTTGAATTAGTGTTCTTGTATTATTTGGGTAAATACCCAGTAGTGTGACTGCTGGATCCTAATGTAATTCTAGTTTTAACTTTTTGAGGAACCACTATACTGTTTTCCAGAGTGGCTACACCAGTTTGCATTCCCACAAACAGTGCACGATAGTTCCTTTTTCCGTATCTTCACCAACGCCTGTTGATTTTAGCCATTCTGCCAGGTGTGAGGTGACAGCTCATTGTACTTTTGATGTGCATTTCCCTGATGGGTAAGTGATGATAAACATTTTTCAGGTGGCTGTTGGCTATATGTATGTCTTCTTTGGAGAATGTCTGTTCATGTCTTCTGCCCACTTTTTAACTGGATTGTTTGCTTTGGGGGTTGTTGAGTAAGTTCTTTATATAATTTGGATACTAACCCTTTATCAGACGTGTCATTTGCAAATATCTTCTCCTATTCCCTAGGCTGACTTTCAGTTTTGTTGTTTTCTTTACTGTGCAGAAGCTTTTTATTTTGATGAAGTCCCAATAGTTTTTTTTTTTTTTTTTTTTTTTTGCTTTTGTTTCCCTTGCCTAAAAAGACAGACCTATAAAAATGTTGGTACAGCTGATGTCAAAGAAGTTACTGCCTATGTTCTCTTCTAGGATTTTTATGGTTTCAGGTCTCACATTTAGGTCTTTAATCTGTTTTTAATTGATTTTTGTGTATGGTGTAAGAAAGTGGTCCAGTTTCTTTCTTTTACATGTTGCTGTCCAATTTTCCTAACACCATTTGTTAAAGAGACTTTTTCCCACTGATACTCTTTTCTGCTTTGTTGAAGATTAATTAACCATATAATTTTGGGTTTATTTCAGGGTTTTCTATTCTGTTCCATTGATCTATGTGTGTATTTTTGTGTCAGCACCATGCTGTTCTGATTATTACAGCTTTGTAATATAACTTGAAGTCCAGAATTGTGAGGCCTCCAGCTTTGCTTTTCTTTTTCAAGACTGCTTTGGCTATTCAGGGTCTTTGTGGTTCCATACAAATTTTAGGATTGTTTGTCCTAGCTCTGTGAAAAATGCTGTTGCTATTTTGACAGGCATTGCATTAAACATGTAGATTGCTTTGGGTGGTATGACATGAGCGTGGAACATCTTTCCATTTCTTTGTGTCATCTTGAATTTCTTTCATCACTATTTTATAGTTTTCAGGGTACAGGTCTTTCACCTCTTTGGTTAAGTGTATTCCTAGGTATCTTATGGTTTGGGGTGCAATTGATTATTTTCTTAATTTCTCTTTCTGCTGCTTCATTATTGGTGTACAGAAGTGCAACAGATATCTCTGCATTGATTTTGTACCTTGTGACCTTACTGAATTCGTTTATCAGTTCTAGCAGCTTTTTGGTGGAGTCTTTAGGGTTTTCTATGTATAGTATCATGTCATCTGCAAATAGTGAAGTTTTACTCCTTCCTTACCAATCTGAATGCCTTTTATGTCTTTTTGTTGTCTGATTCCTGTGGCTAGGACTTCCAGTACTATTTGAATAAACGTGGTGAGAGTGGACATGCCTGTCTTATTCCTAACCTTAGGGGAAAGGCTCTCAGTTTTTCCCCATAAAGGATGATGTTAGCTGTGGGTTTTTCATATATGGCCTTTATTATATTGAGATGTATTCCTTCTAGACCTACCTTGTTGAGGGTTTTTATTATGAATCAGTGTTGTACTTTGTCAAGTACTTTTTCTAAATCTATTGAAATGATCATATGGTTTTAATCCTTTCTCTTCTTAATGTGATATATCATGATGACTGATTTACTAATATTGAACCAGCACTTGATTGTGGTGAATGATTTTTTAAATGTATTGTTGGATTTGGTTTGCTAGTATTTTGTGGAGGATTTTTGCCTCTATGTTCATCAGGGATACTGGCCTGTCGTTCTCTCTTTTTAGTGGTGTCTTTATCTGGTTTTCGTATGACAAAATAGTATTTCTAAAAGCTGTTGGGAAAGATCTTGTAAGCTGCCTTTATCTTAAATAATACTAGCCTTTTCTTATAAATTATTGTCAATAGTAGAAAAATTTTCTTCACTTTTTTTTTTCATAATTTCACAAAGTCCTGAAATCGAGGTAACAATACTAGCAATAACTAGAAGCCCATCACCTCAAGCGCTAAAAATCGGAGAGATGAGCTCATCTAGAAGTATCTCTGTCATGTCCCCTCAGTTTATAATACCTGGTAATAGAAGGGACCCTTTTCATTGCTTGTTCCTAAGACAAACTAGAATCAGTTGTTTATCCTCTAACGGATGAGCACATTCACAAGTGGTCATGTGATTCCTGATACCAGACTCAGGCGCCCAGAAGTGACAACAATTATCTAAACTACACATATGATGCAAGAAGTCAGCTGCTCTCTTTTTTTTTTTAATTTCTAGATTTTTAACATCATCACTATTTGATGACTATGTATCAGGCTACTCACACAGTCAAAAGGGCATTAAATTTAAAGGGTATCTGTAAAACTCTAGTATGTAAATGAATAAATGTAAACAAATATCAGAATCTAGGAAGTATGTTGGAATGATGTATATCTGTCAAGTATGAATAAAATATGTCCATTAATGACATCCTTCAAAAAGGCTTTTTTTATTTTTAAAAGAAAGATGGATACAAACGCCAAGATAACTTGCCCTGAGCTATGGAATCAGTAAGTTCTGACTGATTTTCTCCCTATCTTCATTAACTAAAAACCACAGGCAGTAAATAGCATTCTGTAGATCCATTATGATTTCTTTATATTATTCATCTTAAATATTGGCTATTTGGAATAGAATTAAAATACAACAGATAACACACTGCAGAAATAATTATGCACAGGTTTCAACTAGAGTCAAAACAATGATTTTTCATTGCTAACACTCTAAGCTGAAAGATTTTACTTTTATTTGTAATAATAATTTATAATTATTTTCTCCTCCACCAAATGCATGAGTGTCCCACAGTTTTGTATTTTCTTATATAGTGAATCACATGAAAAAAAGGAAGCTATGATACTTTTATGAGCATACTGGAAAATAATTGTACATGCAGATAATAAAGAGATGACCACTGGGACATCATTAAATTAGATTTAACAAATTCTTACAATGATTTCAAAAATCATTAGGATTGGAGATTATATATACTCAGGATTCAATATTTCAGATCATATGAGCAAAAAGTTTATTGACCATCCTGGAAACCAGTTTATGTCCACCACCTTGCTGCTATTTCCCATGGGCATCAAGTGAATTTCCTAATTGTTCCTCCTATTTTGTTGTGAACATGAGATCGTATATGTAGAAGACTCAACACAATATCAGACACATATTAAGTATTCAACAAATACTATAAATTTCACCTTTGTATTTTATAATTGAGAATAATTGAGAAGGAAAATGAAGCACATAGGTAAAAACTACTTGTATTCAATATATAGCCTTGTTTGATAATCATAACTACCCACACTAGAACTAGGTTTTACCCAGAACCTTTTTTTAAATTTTTTTAAATGTTTATTTATTTTTGAGAGAGAGAGAGAGCACAAGAGAAAGAAGGGCAGAGAAAGAGGGAGACACAGAATCTGAAGCAGGTTCCAGGCTCTGAACTGTCAGCACAGAGCCGGACGTGGGGCTCAAACTCACAAACTGCAAGATCATGACCTGAGTCAGTCATACCTGAGCCACCCAGGTGCTGCTACCCAGAACCATTTTCATTCCATATGAAAAAAAAATGGAGGCATAAAATATCATACTGAATCCAACAAATGACAGGAGCAGCTCCCAGAGCTGACTCCACCCACACAGGTAAGGGAGAGCTTCAGCGAATAGTAACCCCACTCTGGTATTTCCTCTTAACTTCAGAGCTAAGCCAGGCAAAGGTACGTAAGCTGTGAAGGTTCACATCAAAGGTGAGTCACCCATTCCATTTTCAGATAACCAAGATTAACTGTTCCACTGACATTATCTTCACATAGAATGCCAAAAAGGAGAAAATAAGGAACTTGCTTATACATTAGTAAAAAAGAGAGAAAAATACTTAAAACAAAAGAAAATATTTATCCTATCTTACTGGCCATCATTAGATTTTTTTTTCATTTCTCTCTTCAAATATTCTCAATTATAGGATAATCAAGATAAAATCTGTAACGTGTATTGGGTGCTTATCATGTGCCAGACATATTGGGTCCTTTACCTAATGGTCTCTTTTTACAACAAACTTAAGAGGAGTAGCTGGGAAATAAAGTGATGCCCATGGTAAACCGCTTAAATGAAAGTAAAAGCATCTTTATTTGTTGTCACAATCTTTTTTTTTTTTTTTTTGAGAATAATGTTCTTTGTTTTTCCTAAGTTATTTAGTGTAGATGTACACATTACCTCCTTTTTCTTTTTAACTGGATAGAACACTGACTCAAAGTGACACAACTAAATAAGTCACAATAAAGGAAAGAAAAGTTGATCATAATTAAAGAATAGCTACAATCATCCACTATGTGAGAGACAGAAGTCTCTCGCAAACACTGCTATACTGAATAACAGTGATTAAATATATACTGGACAGTTAAATTAAAGTCATGGGCAATCCTAATTTCTTGATGGTAAAAATGGCAATACTCCAAATATAAACAGATACTCCCTCCAATATTTCTTCAAAAATATTTTTTACTCTAATCTCTCATACTTACATATCTCTCTTTATCAAAATCTAAGGTTATTCCTTAGCCAAAACCCTGTGAAAATGCAGATCTGTCATCTTATTTTTGGCCATTTTGTCCAGCAATTTGCACTCCTTAAGCCAAGGATGTTAAACTTAAATAAAGTATGTCTTCAGGAAAAAATGGCACTTTTAAGTCTGGTATTAATTTATCCTCTTGAATTTTCAAAGCCAGCAAAGTATGAACAAATCAAGGTTACCTACACAATGACAGGATTTATCAGTATTTATTATTAACCCATGTACGCCAGGAAAGATTATGGTTCTGTAAGCAAGCTGTGGGACAAGTACATGGCATATAGTCCTAACCAAATCACTTTTTGATTTATTTGCTGAACAAATATGCAATAAGCATTACTCATAATCATTGTGCATTCTGGGGATCACCTTCCTTAAATAATTTTGCTTCACTAAAGATCATTAAATCAGTACTTCAAACCCAACTTGTGTCTACAACAGAGCAAACACTTCCACCTTTATATGTAATCATAACCATATGAGCCATTACACCTCCTTTTTTCCAGAACATAGAATTAGAGTAGAATGTTTTTAGTTTCAGCTTCATCACAGGAAACGATAATCAAACGGACAGAAACAAAGCTAAAATTTGAAACAGGAGCTTGAAGTGAGAGAAGAATTTAAACAATATTTGAAATGAGACTACTTCATAGAATAAATTCTAAAGTACCGCAGAGAAATTAATTTACATACACACAATGCAATTACAAGAAAAGAAGGGGCCTGCATCATTAGGGTAGGGTGAAGGAAGTCTCCAATTATAAATCACGGTGATCCCCACTTGACCTCACTTGGAATACTGTTAGTCATAAATAGAGTTTCCACTGTATGCAATAAAAGAACAAATCTTCAAATTTTATATAAATTCTAATACCCATTCTAGGACTGACCATTCCCTAAATAGTTCAGACCACAGAGGTTTTCTTACTCCTATACCTAAACAATTTATATTGGAACATGAAATTTCATTTCAGAATTTTAGCATTTGAGAAAACTAACGGTTCCTGGTTTTGTAACTCGCACGGAAATATTGGGTCGAGTACCAAAATGGACACGGAAAGGCAGTCCTCCAAAACATCGTTGGATAAGCAGTCACTTCCAGTTAGACTTGTTGAAAATCTGCTTTCTTTCTCTGCACCGACATCCATGAGAGTACTCTGTAGCAAGTGAGCAGTACATGTGTATGTCTGACTAGTATCAATAATAACATCTGGCTGACTATTATAAAGTTATACAAATCAGAAAATAAGGTATTGTGTCTAATCAACTTTGTTCCTCATACCTAGTATGATACTTTGAAGAAAGTAAGAATTTCTTAAGTATTATGTGAATACACAGAGGAAGGAAGAAAGGAAGGAAGGAAGGAAGGAAGGGAAGAGGGGGAAAGGAAGAGAGGGAAGGAAGAGGGAGTGTGAAGATACTCTTCGCAAAAGTATATAGTGACTTCAACTACAGAGAATAAGATGAATATAAAGTAACACATGAAGGATACATCACTGAAATGTTTGAAAACAGTATCTCTTTTCATACTGCGTTAATAGATTTAATCTCTTCCAAATATATGAGTAAAGAAATGATTCTTAAAAAGAGATTAATGAGTTTATAAAAGTTAAACTGAGTTCCTCTTGGCTGCTGAATTTATGATTCCATCCTGTGTAACAGTATACTCTTAATCCATGGGAGAGGCAGCCTGAGAGAACTGTGTCTCCCTACTCTCAAAACGAAGTGGAGGTTAATCCTTCAAGGTTTTTAACCCAGGAGGTTCTTATTTAACTTCTAGTCATGGAAATGCAAATCAAACTAAACAAATCATCTACGAATACCACGGACATTTACCCAGTAAACACCTTTCTGCGCACTACAAACAGTCTAATGAACTACGTAAACTTCCTGAGAACACTTCTACTTCTCAAAAAAAATTACAGATTCAACACACACACACACACACACACACACACACACACACACACACACACTCAGACAAACAAGGGCAAGTAAACAGGAGAAATCAGAATACGATAGGAGGTTTGAATCCATGTTAGTATCTTGCTTGTGATATTATACTAGAGTTTTACAAATTGTTACCACTAGAGGAAGTTAGGAAAAGTGTACAAGAGATCTCTCTGAATTATTTCTTACAGTTTTATGTGGGTTTACAATTACCTAGAACAAAAGTTCAGTTAAAAATATGGATGATTTGTTATAAGCTTGGAGCCCTTAAACTAGTAATTTATAACTCTCAAAAACAAAGCCAACCAGAGCTGACCCATACCACCACAGATAGAATAATCAACAACTGAAGCAAATATAAAATCTATCTCCAGTTTTACAAAATTTTAAGGAAAGAAATTAGCTCAAATATTCAAATAGCCACTTCATTAATCAAAGAACTGAAAATAAACATTATGACATTTCTCTTGTCCATACTTATTGCTTATTTGTAGAACTTCAACTATAATATTTGTGATTCACCATCAATAAATAAAAATTAGTTACAGTAGCTGTCAGAAAGTAATTATTTGTCATATAAGAGTTTTTGCCACATAAATAATAAAGTATTTCCTCTCTGGAGTCTTGTTTTATTCCTGCTCAGTCTGAAAAAAGTAATTTTTGACAATTTTTTCAAATTATTAATTTTGAAATATTGACACTAATCACTAACTTCCCAATACACATAAAAACTTATCAGCAATGTCATTATTAATCTTCATATATCTGTTTTTGGAAAAATAATTTTGTACATTTGCAAAATATTAGCGATGTCTTCCAAATGCAGGTGATTTAAATGGCACTTGATGTTCCTTTTTGTGAGGTTCAGATGTTATACCGAGGCAGAAAAAGTCATTACAATACTGCAATAAAATAGTGAAATATGAGAAATACACTGGCAGAGAGGATTTAATCTGCTATACTGTTTTAAATGGAAATATATTGTGCGATTATACATTTTGCAAAATGGCATCACAGATATTACTGCTCCCTGGTGAAAGATACCCAAATCTCCATTTATTTGGCTGGTGTAGGTATGGCCTCAGGTGTGCACCTGCAAGTAAATTAAATCTAATTGCTTATTTTCAGTTTCCTTGGAAAGTACTGCCTTTAAGCAAGATGTAAATGCATTTAAATGGGTATGTTCATCTGAAACTCTGTTCAATAAGTCAAGTGTTTCTTGCAATATAAAGATTTTTCTTTGATCCAGGATATTCATGATATTTCACTTAAAAGTGCAGGCACAGCATGGTGGAATTGAAAGAGAATGTGTTTTGAAGTCAGATGGACATAAGCTTGGATTCCAGCTTTGCTACTTAACAACTGTGTGATAGAACAGTTAGTTAAGCTGAGATTCCGAGTCCTCATTTATAAAAATGAGAGAAATAAGACCTGTATATGGGATTCTTGTAATAATTAAATAGTATAACATGCACGATAAGGCCTAACATAAAGCACACACTTTGAAAAGAATATGATGTCAGAAATAATACAAAAACTTGGTATAGGCTCTAGTGAAGAGAGTTAATACAGGTGTGAACCCCCCTCCGGTGGTTAACAAATAACCACTGGATGCCTAATTTTGAGATATGGGTTCATGTTTTGCCTCTAAAGAAGAATATGAACTTACAGGTCAGTCTGCAATAATATAGCTACCAAAACTTCAAGTCCAGAAAACTGTTTCAAGGTCGTGTAGCAGCACTGAGAAGAAAATGATGCATACTGTAAAAACAAACTGCATATTCACAAACATTTTTTCAAGTTAAATAATTTGACAAAATTGGAGCAAAGGGAAACAACAACAACAACAACAACAACAACAAAAACCCAGAAAACTTCCAGCTGCAATTTTCTGAATGTGGGACCTTGCTGCCAAATCCCAGTTTGAGTCCTATGTTCTTATTTCTTCTTTGTGAAGCTAGGAAGTGTCCTATAAAAGATCTACAAAAGGGATGAGAACGAAGTCTGCTGAAAAGAACTCCTTGACAGGTAGTGATCACTTATTTCATGGAAACGTTAAAATGTATGCTACACAGCTTCTTTTAAATGGAGCAAGTTTCTCAGGATCCACATAAGAGTGAAAACATATGGTACCTGTCTTTCTCTGTGTGACTTATTTCACTTAGCATGACACTCTCCAGTTCCATCCACGTTGCTACAAAAGGCCATATTTCATTCTTTCTCATTGCCAAGTAGTATTCCATTGTATATGTAAACCACATGGGGGGAGGGGAAGGAAAAAAAAAGTTAGAGAGGAGGGAGCCAAATCATAAGAGACTCTTAAAAACTGAGAATAGACTGAGGGTTGATGGGGGGTAGGAGGGAGGAGAAAGTGGGTGACGGGCATTGAGGAGGGCACCTGATGGGATGAGCACTGGGTGTTGTATGGAAACCAATTTGACAATAAATTTCATTTTAAAAAAAAGAAGAAGAAAAAAAAAAAAGAAATGGAGCTAGTATTTTAAAGCAGGTTCTCCAAACTGAATTTTAAGAAGAGGATTAAATCTCCTAATACACATTTATTAAGAGAAAGTATGTTTCATTTAATTAGTTTTTAGTAATTTTAACATAACTTATTATTATAAGACAAATAGGTTATTATTATGAATTTATCACATATTATAACTAATATTTTGTAGTGCCTCCTCTGCACCATGAACTAAGTGACTTGCCTTTCTTGTATTATCTCATTTACCTGACAGAAAAACCATCTGAAGCATATTGCTTCCATTTAGCAGATGAAAAAGTTGAGGCTTTGTGAAATTAAGTCATTTGACCATGTTTACCTCGCTCAAGTAGCAGAGCCTCTCCACTGAGAGCCCTGTGAACTCCACAGGTCAAATATCCTCCCCAACCAAAATCCCTCTGAATATATTCGAGGCCTCCCCAAATCTCTGGTTGAAATTCATTCTGAGTTGTTTTCATACAAAAAATATTCTACCACATAAATATCATCTTCCGTCTTGAAAGAAAATAAGGGAGCACAGAGACAGAGAGACCCAGAAAGAGTCAGAGACAGAGACTGAGAGCGCAAGAGTGAGAGACAAAGAAGCAAATAATCTGGATACGACAGTCCAAAGTAAAATTTAAGATAAAATACTGAGAAAAACTAGATTTAATAAATGCCATTTCTGAGGATATTAAAATAATGAGCTCTGCAAATATTCTGCTTTTTAGTTTCTAGAAAGCCCAAATATGTAGTGCAGGTGGGGGAAACACAAATGAATAATAAAATAAATAGTCTGATGACCAAGAAAGGTACACTTAAGGGATTTAACATTTGTAAAATGATACAAATACCCCTTGACTTGCCTGCCTGGCTGATGTTGGACAACTTTGTGTTTAGGGCCCTGTGACTATCTCCTACACCGATATAATTATAACTTTGCAATAAAAGAGGTATATAATAAATCCAAGGCTCTTTCTGCCAGCTCACAAAGGTGCATGTAAATTGTTGAAGGTCAGTTTTATGGGTTCGTTTACTATCTATCATAGTCATGACTACACATAAAAATTGTCCCATAGACAATAAATACATCTGAGGCAAGGCCCTATTCCACCACAACGTGCAGCCGCTGCGATGAATCCGTGGCTCCGAATGTGCAGTGTGTTAAAACGTCTATAGTAGAAAGCATGTAGAAAGTCACTCACTCCTATGATGTTTAGCGTAAACAAATTTTCATATGTACGTGGTCCCGGTGGTTGCATGAAAGAATAGAGTCTATTTCACTGACAATTCTCCAATGTGTCTATATTCCGCAATTTCATGTGTCACCGCCCCTCTCTTAGGACCAAATTAAGGCTTTTCATAAAATCAACTGAAGTATGTAAACCATGATGTATTGCCATTTATGGTGCCTCAATAAAGTATCATTTATCTATCACTATTGAATAGAATACAGACATTTTGTGAGCAATAAATATAGACCGTGAGATCATAATGTTATTGAACTACTCAGGCATCCCACACTATCTCTTTGGGGTAAGAAAATATTCCTGAAGTAGACTCATAAACAAAAGGTGCAAAAGGCAGAAGAAAATATCGGCCGTTTCACTGCATTATTTGATTCAAAATAAAGTTATATTTTTAAACAGATTAAAAAATAACAATAATCTTGGCAGTCCAAAAGTCTTGTAACAATAATGAACAGTCACAGGTGATGTTTTGAACTTTTTGTTCGTGATAGTCTCCAGTATCTCCTGGCCTCTAGAGGACACATCATCTATAAGTTGAATTATAATATTAAACTGTTGAAAGTGACAAGGCCTCTACCCTAAAGGATAGAAGAGACTTCCAAAGATATAGTAATAGCATTTCAACAGGGTCTTAAACATAACATCTTCCAGACAGAGTAAATGCAATCTATCATTTTGGAATAAGGATATTTTTCCTTTCATTGAAGTGAAGGAGGCAGGAAGAGATGATTTATCAAGGGCTTTTCAGGCATCTTAGAGATATAGTTCCTTTTGTCCTCAAAATAATCTTATACGGTAAGTATCATCATACCCATTTTACATACAAAGAAGCAAAGGCCTAAACAGATTAAACAATTAGTCACGGGCACAGTCAGGACTTGAAATCAATGCTGACAGACTGTATCACACCACACTCCCTCCTTACTGAGGGATGTGTATTCAATATAATTCTTAAGATCATTAAGAATATAACGTATGTCTAGCTTTTAAATTAGCAAGGGCTACTTTATTCATCTGCAAAGATTTGCTGTCAACATAGAACCTATACCAAATATATTATAAGATTTTAATGAAGCTGTCTTGACTTTCATTATCTACTCTGGAGACCAACAATCTATTCTTCATTTAAGGGTTGAAGTTACTAACAAAGATGAAATACCTCTGTAGTCTGGTTTAGTAGTTTGGACCTAAACAAAGGAAGAATTGGTAGCAGTAGAAAAAAAGCCCTAAATTGTCTCCAATATCATTCTATCAACCATAGTAAGACTTTAATTATGTAAATAATTATATAAATAAGAATTCTATAAAATTATTTACTATTTTAATCATCTTAAGAAATTAGAGTTTGGTAGATTTTTTTCCCCTTAAATATCTAATGACTATAATAGAACAGTTGTTGGGCCATGATTTTGAGGTCAAACTAGATCTAAACTAAGCAAGAGGACTGAAAGAGTAACTGAAAGAATTCTGAAAATCATTTCAAGAATGTACGTAGTAACTCACATTTCAAGAATGTACATAGTAACTCACATTTCAATCTATAAAATAAAATAATCACAAGGTAACAAGAGAAATACTCACATCTGATACATTGTAGCTCAAGGGAAGATGCTTTAACTGGAGCCGATTTGACAGCCCCTTTTACTGGATTTGATTTGACAGCCCCTTTTACTGGATGCATTCCAATGCTCTCCCACAGGTTCCCAGAGAGAGCTTTGGTCCTATCATTCTTCTTTTCTGACACTCATTCTTCCTTGACTGCCCCCATGTTTTAGTATGAGTCCCCCTAGCACTAATCATGCTAAAGGTATGTGATCTTCTGGCTGTCTTATTCAGCATTCACCACTGAAAACAGCACTGGAAGCCAACAATGTGTCCTGTGTTCATAAATATGTCTTTTGAACCATCTGGAGGAATTTTCATTGTTTGTAACATGGACAGAGCCCCCATTATCCTCGTGCAAATAAAAGTAGTTCTTAACAGAAATATGTTTTCTTTACTGAACATTATAAAAGGCCCCCTGATCTTCAACTTGAGGAGTATGGCATTCAAAAAAAAAAAAAGGTAAGATTCTACATAAACTATGAAAAAAGAAAAGAGACAGGAGAGAGAAGAGAAACTTGCCAAAGAACATCGAGACTTACTTATAAACAACTCTCTTCTCTCTTTAGGATAATCCCATATACTATCATTAATAATCCTTTGAGACCAAAGAAATTGGTGGCATGAAAAAAGTTAACATAAATATTAAAATAGACCACATTCATTATTAAATAGCAAAATTAAAATAGCAATATTCCCAATATGACCTAGTGTCTTTAGAAGTTGGGTTACATTTTATACCTTAAGAACTTAGGGCTAAGTAATACATAATTTATTCAAGGTCTATTACTGTGTAAAATTTTTGCTAAAACTATCATGCGATTTCAAAAACACCTCTGTTTTAGCCAAATCTGTGGTTCATTAAAACTGTGAAATATTCCATAACTCTCTAGAATCAGGAGGTCACTGTCAAGACCTATTACCTGTGCAGACAAGTTCTCATCTCTAATTAAATTTTTTCATAAAACTGCACAGGCACAAAGTACAAAAATAATGAACACAGAAAAAGTAAAATCAAATTCCTAATTCTGAAAACAAACAATCATGAAACGGTTAAAAATAATGTCACAGTGTGGTCATTTGTGAAAGTGAAGTCCATGAACATATATATCCAGCATCCCATGTAACATGCTTAAGAATGACTTTAATCAGAAAGCAGACAGAGCTAAACTCTCCCTCTAGGGCTGAACATCTGAAGTAAGCCGGGAGGCTAAAATAATCAGGTGAATATAGACACTATAATTTTCAGAGAACCTCACAGTCCTTTTAGGCCTGAGACTGACTTCACAATTTCTTTGAAATGCTGAAAAGAAGCCCAGAAAAATCAAAGCAAAGGATTATTATCCAGAGAATCCAAACCGTAGCTTGTAATACAAAGTTCAGTTTGTTTCCAAAGCAAATAAAACACTCTATTTGTGTGATGGAATACATGTTGAAATGCTGTTTATTGCATGTTATATAGGAAGAAGTTTTTGACGCATTTCTTCAATAGTTTCGTCTGCTGATATGCAATCACATCTGGGTTTAACAGTGGCTGTCACTCTACTCATTCAGGATTAGGACTAATTTTTGAATCACTGGCTCATAAGAGATGTGCATTAATCAGGACTGCCTCAGTAGCATGCGCCAACCACACACACACACACACACACACACACAACTGTGGTTCTATATGTATGCTACATGGAAACACAAAGGTTACTTGGGAAACAGACTGTCTTTACTTTATGAATTATGGAGCTTCTATGGAAATCTGGATCATAATGTAAAGTAGTTATTTATTTAATGGGAAGGAGGCCAATGGCAAAGCCACTTGGAATTTCCAGTCTATTTATTCCCAAACGATACGCCTTCATATATTTGATTCAAGACCTTATTTGAACATTGTGTGGAAAACTGTAAGAGCCAAGTGCCGTGTCTTAGGAGAAATGCCACGTATCAGGAGAAGGCCATCTTATGATCTCAACGTTACTAACCTCTGAAAATCTGCTGTTGCTACAGACACGTCTTCCTCTGGTCATTTAGAAGGCACACTTCTGACTCCTTCCACTCTTTGCTCCACACTATCGTTCAATCGTTTTCAAGTTGTAAATATCATCTTCTGTGGTACCTCTTGCTCAAAAAACTTAATGTCTTGCCATTGCTCTTAAGACATAAGGAAAATCTTTAACATCTCTTATTAAATAGGCTGGTTTTTCCCTGTCCTCTTATTCTCCTTGTTTCAGCCACACTGATTTTCACTGAGCCTCTCATATATACTAGGAAAAATGCATGCACTGTCCTTTCTGCCTGAACATTCTTCCCCCTTTGGCTGACTGAGTCCTATCTGTCCTCAAGCTATTCTGGCAGAGAAAACTTCCCTCCTTTTACAGAGCCTACCCTTCTGGTTGGAAAGGTGTGTAAGAAAGAACAAAAATGGAAAGAAGGGAGGGAAGGGATGAGAAGGGAAGAAAGGGGCAACAGATAAGAGCTTAAGGAGGTTAGGGAGTAATACTTGGGGTAGGTCTACACGGTAAATATACAGGTTTCTTGGTTCCGCTGATCTTATAAGACAAGTTGTAATGGCAACTGGTATAACATAGCTTCCAAACTTCTACAGGAACATGTTATAAGTTTTCTTTATATAGAACTCTCCTGGACACATAAGAAAACTTTTAATTTTTCCTTAAGATTACTTAAGAAGTCACACACTTCTCATCAATGAGCAGTTAAAGGGGAAAGTTGGTGTTTTATCTCTTTGGTCAGCTCTCACAAATGTTGAAGTTCATCTTGACCACTTAGAGGGATTCCTGTTGATACTGTCACGGTGTTCACCAAGATCTACAAACATCTTCTCTTTAAAATTGTTCTTTTTTAGCCAGTCTGATTAAGCTATGTTTAGGAGAGTTATTCGATAGGCAAAACAGATAGATGTGTATGGCCTTCTTTACCCCAGTGGTACTTAAGCAAAACAGTTTCAGGTTACCTGTATTTCATAGGAAGACCATTTACCTGGTTATGTCTGTGCAATATAAATGTCAAGAAATATATTCAAAGCGCATTTATCCCTCCTACACATGAATCAGATTTGTTAATTCTACACATTCTTCAATTTTCTGGAGCATTGCAAGAATTTATGATAAAAAGGTATGGTTCTGAATACTGATGCAGTGATACAGACATCCCTCCCCCTCCTAACGTACATACAAATCTTCCAATATTGTGATTTTAGCTACATCCTATGTTTCTCACGGCCACAACTACTTAATGCCACTGATGATCACTCTTATTTTCTAGTTTTTTTCCCACAACTCCCGTAAACCTGCCATAATGAGTTAGAATTATGCCCAGCAGAGAAGGTACCTTGTGGCCCCAATTACATCATTCAGTGAGCACAATTATGTAACAGAAATGTAAAATGCACAGTCACTATATGTAAGAGAATGTTGTTATGTCTTTTTTATTCCACAAGAAAGTCAAACAAAAGAATTAGGTATGCAGGTAAACATTCTTTTCAATAACATCAGGAAATAGTACCATATTGAGGGCAAAAATTTAACATTTCCCTTAACTTTTTAAAACATGTGAAGAGTGATTTCTTTTAGAAAAATTAGGAGTCATGTCTTTTGACTCTAGAGCAGTACAATTAAAAAATAAATAGCACCCGAATTTGTCATGTTCATATCTGACCTTCTATACTACAACTTTATGGCAAAAACAAATGTTTTCTAAAAGGAATTCAGTCCTGAACTTGTGATAAGGATATCTAGAGATATTTGAAAATCTGGCTTTAAAAAATCTGTATGATTCATGAAATTACATTATTATGTAAAATGGGGTATTATTTCTGTAGACAATTTCTCTTCATAATTACATTGCACAGAATGCTTGATTTTAGAACTATCAATAGAAACAAATTGATTTGGACTTTTTTTATGACCCACTATAGCAGTAGAAAAGTTCTTTGGAATTTTGTTTTTATGTAGATATCTTCAGCAAGAGTCTGGAAAATGGGTAGCTATTATATTCTGCGTGTTTTTGTCAAAAAAGATTTTTGATCTTTAAAAATGATTCTCGAGAGATCATAAAAGCCATATATGAATGGCCCAATGCTAATACCATCCTCAATAGGGAAAAACTGAGATCTTTACCCCTAAGGTCAGGAATAAGACAGGGATGTCAACTCTCGCCGCTGCTATTCAACACAGTATTGAAAGTCTTAGCCTCTGCAATCAGACAACACAAGGAAATAAAAGGCATCCAAATCGGCCAGGAGGGGGTCAAACTTTCACTCTTCGCAGATGACATGATACTCCATATGGAAAACCATAAAGATTCCACCAAAAAACTGCTAGAACTGATTCATGAATTCAGCAAAGTTGCAGGATATAAAATCAATGCACAGAAATCGGTTGCATTCCTATACACCAACAATGAAACAACAGAAAGCGAAATCAAGGAATCGATCCCATTTACAATTGCACCAAAAACCATAAAATACCTAGGAATAAATCTGACCAAAGAGGTGAAAAATCTATACACTGAAAGCCATAGAAAGCCTATGAAAGAAATTGAAGAAGGCACAAAGAAATGGAAAAATATTCCACACCGCTGGATTGGAAAAACAAACATTGTTAAAATGTCGATACTACCCAAAGCTATCTACATATTCAATGCAATCCCTATCAAAATAACACCAGCATTCTTTACAGAGCTAGAACAAATAATCCTAAAATTTGTATGGAACCAGAAAAGACCCCAAGTAGCCAAAGTAATCTTGAAAAAGAAAACCAAAGCAGGAGGCATCACAATCCCAGACTTCAAGCTATACTACAGAGCTGTAATCATCAAGGCAGTATGGTACTGGCACAAGAACAGACACTCAGATCAATGGAACAGAATAGAGAACCCAGAAATGGACCCACAAATGTACGGCTAACTAATCTTTGACAAAGCAGGAAAGAATATCCAGTGGAATAAAGACAGTCTCTTCAGCAAGTGGTGCTGGAAAAACTGGACAGTGACATGCAGAAGAATGAACCTGGACCATTTTCTTACACCAGACACAAAAATAAACTCAAAATGGATGAAGGACCTCAATGTAAGACAGGAAGCCATCAAAATCCTTGAGGAGAAAGCAGGCAAAAACCTCTCTAATCTTGGCCGCAGCAACTTCTTACTCAACACGTCTCCGGAGGCAAGGGAAACAAAAGCAAAAATGAACTACTGGGACCTCATCAAAATAAAAAGCTTCTGCACAGCGAAGGAAACAATCAGCAAGACTAAAAGGCAACCGACAGAATGGGAGAAGATACTTGCAAACGACATATCAGATAAAGGGTTAGTATCCAAAATCTATAAAGAACTTATCAAATTCAACACCCAAAAAACAAATAATCCAGTGAAGAAATGGGCGCAAGACATGAACAGGCACTTCTCCAAATAAGACACCCAGATGGCCAACTGACACATGAAAAAATGCTCAACTTCACTCATCATCAGGAAAATACAAATCAAAACCACAATGAGATAACACCTTACAACTGTCAAAATGGCTAACATTAACAACTCAGGCAACAACAAATGTTGGCGAGGCTGAGGAGAAAGAGGATCTCATTTGCACTGCTGGTGGGAATGCAAACTGGGGGTGCAGCCACTCTGGAAAACAGTATGGAGGTTCCTCAAAAAATTAAAAATAGAACTACCCTACAACCCAGCAATTGCACTACTAGGTATTTATCTAAGGGATACAAGTGTGCTGTTTCGAAGGGGCACATGCACCCCAATGTTTATAGCAGCCCTATCAACAATAGCCAAATATTCATCGGTGGATGAATGGATAAAGAAGATGTGGTATATATACATCTGGAGTATTACTCGGCAATCAAAAAAAATGAAACTTTGCCATTTGCAACTACGTGGAGAGAACTGGAGGGTATTATGCTAAGTGAAATTAGTCAGAGAAAGACAAATATCATACGACTTCACTCATTCTGAGGACTTTAAGAGACAAAACAGATGAACATAAGGGAAGGGAAACAAAAATAATATAAAAACAGGGAGGGGGACAAAACAGAAGAGACTCACACATATGGAGAACAAACTGAGTGCTACAGGAGGAGTTGTGGGAGGGGGGATGGGCTAAATGGGTAAGGGGCCCTAAGGAATCTACTCCTGAAATCATTGTTGCACCATATGCTAACTAATCTGGATGTAAATTAAAAGTAAATAAATAAATAAAAATGATTCTCGAGATACTTTCTCTTTCAGAGGTGGTAGGGGTTGAATTGTACCCCTCCCTTCAAGAAAAATGTATGTTGAAATCCTAACACCCTGAACCTGATTTGAAATAGGGTAAGTGAGCCAAGAAGAGGAGTATGGTGTGCCCCTAATACCGTATGACTGGTGTTCTTAGAGGATGATGGCCATGCAGCAGAGGCGCCCAGGGAGAACACCATGTGATGATGACAGTAGACTTGAGTGACACATCGACAAGGCAAGGAACTCCAAGGACTGCCCGCACACCAGCAGACGCTGGGAAGAGGCAAGGAAGAATTGCCCTCCAGACTCCTGAGGGAGCACAGCCCTGGTTCTACCTTGACTTCAGACTGCTGGCCTGTGAGAAAACAAACTGCCGTCGTTTTTAACCGCCTCATTGATGGTAGGTACTTTGTGATGACACCCCTGGGATTTAATACAAGATGGAAATTAGGCTCACAATCAAATGTGACCCAGCTCTATCAATGCCACTCACCAAACCTTCATGCTACTATCTCAGTTACTCATCTCACCCGGACCCACGAGTAGCTTAATGTATCATCTCCATAATTCAGACATCTACTGCTGAAAGAACGGAATTCTTTGAGATGGTTATTTAATACATATATACAGAGAGACAGGCATAAATAAATTTGAACCACATATCAAAACTTCCTTAGATAAACTGAACAACAATGAGGGAATTTGAATACAATTTCACGTAAGGTGTTAGATACCATCGTATTTGAACCGTGGTCCAACATGGCAAACTCGCCTGCTGCCTGGATTTGCATCTCACCTATTGTAGAGCTCAAGTACCTAGTACAGCATCTTGCATTTACTAGCATCTCAATAAATGGTTACCAGTTGCTATGGATTGAATTGGATCACCCTGAAATTCAAAGGTTGAAGGCTTACCCAACACCATGACTGTATCTGGAGGAAGGATCTTTAGGAGGTAATTAAGGTTAAATGAGGTCATAAGGATAGGGTCCTAATCTGATAGGATTAATGTTGTTATGAGATCAGGGAGAAAGTAGCAGAGAGCTCTGAATGCAAGCCAGGAAGAGAGCCCTCGCTAGAACCCAACCATGTTAGCACCATCATCTCAGACTTCCAGCGTCCAGAACTGTGAGAAAATAAATTTCTGCTGTTGAAGCCACCCAGCCCATCCTATTTTATTATGGCGTCCCAAGCTAATACAATGGTGACCAAACTATTATATACATTATGGCAAAAGATCCAGAAAAAAAGTATGTGGCAAAACATTCAGACTGTCATGAGACTACTTCACCAAGGATTATGAGATTTTGGCAAAGATTATGAGAGTCTGGTATTGCTGGTTTCATAGGATAATAATAGCTTTTACAAAATTGTCGAAAGTCTCCCACTGAGGGCAAAGAGATATTGGCAATACCTCCTCTATACCAACTGTCAAAGATTGCAATCCTCTCGTGAATTATGAAACACTGGTTAACATGACGGCCTGGCTTTTAATCATATTTAAGAATCCGACAGACATACTTCTGGCCATGAATCTTATCTCTTTCAAATTTTTTATCCCAATAAATTCATAGGTATATGAACTAAAAATCAAGGTGGCAGGTTTTCCCCATAACCTGAGTTCGTTTTCCTGCTCTATTTTCATTGTATTTAGTGAACTGTTTCTTTCTGAGTGGATGTGCTCACTTGGCCCTGACTGAGTAGTGACTTCAAGGAATTAAAAAACAAAACTGTTGGGTGTTGCTAAAAGAGCGCATGGCAGCTGACAATGAATTCATGAGTGTCCAGGGTACATTTGGTATAAGCAAAATGGAGCTACTTGGTATACTGGTTATTAACTTTGAAGCCCAGTAATCAGATTTCAGACTGGGAGTATATAGCAATCATAATAATCAGATAAATAAAGTAATTTATAGTAAAATATGATGGCACATTTATGTTCAAAATTCCCTTGGTGTTATGAGCTTAACTGTGTCCCCTCAAAATTCCAATGTTGAAGTCCTAACCCAAATTACTTCAGAATGTCACTGCATTGAGACATAGGAGATTGAAGGTAAATAAGATAAAACAAGGTCGTATGGATGGAGCCTAATCTAATGTGAATGATGTCGTTATACGAAAAGGAGTTTATGACAGACCCACACACGCAGGAAAAACCATGTGATGATACCAGAAGGTGACCATCTACAAGCCAAGGTGAGAGCCCTCAAAAAACAAAACAAACAACTCTGCCAATGCCTAAATTTCCCTTAAACTATCAATCCATTAGAAATGTAGAATCCAGGATCTAATGAAACACTCACTCATCTTTCAAGACTCACACTTAAAATACCTGTGTCTGGGAAGGCTTCCTTGATTCTCCCATCTACACAGCTCTCTCTGCATTTACTTCTAGAAGAGCTGTCTGTATATTATGTTTGACCTACCAGCTTATGTTCCATTTCCTCCTCTGAAGAGACCTCCAGAACAAGGAATATATCCTATCTATCTTTGTAAACACAGCACAGAGTTTAAAAACCTGGCACATGGCAAATAATGAACACCTACCTCCTAAAGCCATGAAACTAGAAAATACAGCAGTTGGATTAGCTGATTTTTTAAGATCCTTTAACACTCTAAAATTCTACAAAGACCTAATTCTAATTTTTATATCACCTGCTCCACATTGTTCATGATTAAATTCAGGCTGTATATTTTTAAAATGTGGATTCTGTTTCAGACCGTGTAGGGGTTCTGAGACTGTATTTCTTACACTACCCACCCCTCCTCCCAGTAATGGTGATGCTGGAACGCTTTGATTAGCCAGGCCTTAAAGTTCAACATAAATCCAAGAACCAGCTCTGGATCTGTAAAAAGCCTAGTCTTACAAGCTTGTAACACCTTAAAAGTAATAGAAGGTATTAAAAGAAAGCAGCTGGCTTAGTTTGCCCCCCTTTAATAAGATTCAATCATTGGGGTTCAGCTCGAATGGATAAGTTCCACCACAGAAATTGAAAACAAAAAATCTCTACCCTGTTCTAATCTGCCCATTTTTCTACATCCACACAGACTGTTTTAGCATCCACTCTTTGAATGCAAAAACAAGAGAACTTTGCTCTCCTGCTCCTTGTGTGTTTTTAATTTTTTTTTTAATGTTTATTTGTTCTTGAGAGAGAAAGAGAGCATGAGTGGGGATGGGACAGAGGGAAAGAGAGGGAGACACAGAATCTGAAGCAGGCTCCAGGCTCTGAGCTGTCAGCACAGAGCCCGATGCGGGGCTTGAACCCACGAACGCTCATGACCTGAGTCGAACTTGGACACTTAACCGACTGAGCCACCCAGGCGCCCCTCCTTGTGTGTTTTCAAAATTTATACTTCCGACCTCAACTAAAGGAGGACATCCCACACCCCCAACCAATTGCCAGGCAGTCTTTGCAAAAACAGAGGCGCTTTGAAGTTTTAAGTAAAACCCTTGGTAGTGCTCAGACTGAACAAGGAGAAAACATCTTCAAAACTACTGAGTGACTGTACAAACTGAATCATTCCTTGTCCCTAGGGACCCTCTTCGTGAGCTTTCTGAAGGTTCAGTATACTCAGAGAGAGGAATGCTACTTTTATTCATTTAACAAATCATCATACACTTTCTATGGCCCAGGCACCAGTCCTTGCAATTTACAAATATTTACTCATCTTATCCTAATAACAACCCTAGGAAATACATACTGCTATCACTGTTTTAGAGATGGAGAAACTGAGGCATAGATAGATTAAATAACTTGTGGCAAGGTCTCATGGCTTTATGGAGGCAATTTACCATGTAAAGGACAGGATGGAGCCCAGGTTACAAAGAGAACAAGAGGGAAAGAAAATAGGTGTCCACTTATGAACTTACATTTTCTCTGTGCCCCAAGTGGCACTGCATATGAATCAGACAATTTGGTCTTAATCGTAATTCTATGCAATTCAGAATGCACGTATTACTACATTTTTTCCTATTATTATGTAAGGCTTTAAAAAACAGGGGCGCCTGAGTGGCTCAGTCTGTTAAGCATCTGACTTTGGCTCAGGTCATGATTTCACAGTTCATGAGTTCGAGCCCCACGTCGGGCTCTGTGCTGACAGTGTGGAGCCTGGAGCCCACTTCGAGTTCTGTGTCTCCTCTCTCTGCCCCTCCCCTGCCCCTGCTCATATTCTCTCTTTCTCTTTCTCTCTCTTAAAAAAATAAACATTAAAAAAATTAAAAATAGGGGCGCCTGGGAGGCTCAGTCTGTTAAGCATCCGACTTCGGCTCAGGTCATGATCTCATTGTCTGTGGATTTGAACCCCACGTCGGGTTCTGTGCTGATAGCGCAGAGCCTGGAGCCTGCTTCAGATTCTGTGTCTCCCTTTCTCTCTGCCCCTCCTCTGCTTGCACTTTGTCTCTCTCTTAAAAAATAAACATTAAAAATTTTTTGAAAAAAAAATAAAAATAAGAAGAAAACTTTAAAAAACATATTTCATTTACCACAAGCAAATTGGATGTTTTACCCAAAGTCATTGCTTCTTTGGTACTGATTTTCTCCATTTTAACTTATCCCACTATTGATCACTTTCTCACTGTAAATGTAAATATAAAATAAATAGGAGAGGCTAGACACATAGTTTCTGGATTTAGTAGAAAAAAATTCTTTTAAAACATGAAAGTTAGTGTCTTATCAGATCTGAACAACGTGCAAAACATTGTTCTTGTATTTCCTTCACAGCAGAAAATAACAGGTAACCATGTAAATGAATCCGAATTTTCATGCCCTCATTTTTTCTTGTTTTTTTTTTATGGTTTTAACATATATAACAAGTTCCATTAGCATTAAATACAAAGTTCTAGATGAATTAAGTTAGTATATTAATTTTGCATGTTTTCAAGAGCAAAGACAGAGTGAGACATGAGTGAGGAGGTTTTCAAGAGAAAGGAGAATTTATCCCTATAAAAAGGCAAAATGTCAATTCAGTTAACTGTTTAAGAGAGTCTGAAATTTAAAAAAATCTCAGTTTTCTGTAAATAATTATTTTATCAGGAATTATTTGATAGCTATAAAGAACAAAGTTCACGTGTATATGGATGCACTTGACCCCTATGTGGGAATCATTCGCCTCACAAACATTTATTGAGCACTTATCAGGCTAGGCAGGGTTGATAAAAATATGTCCATACGTTAAAATTACATCTGTGAATTGACAGTCATTCAAAGTGTAGGCCTCAATTATTTCAACTTACTTTATCTATAAGTAAACTATTGTGGTTGTAGGCTCACACTATTGTTAAGGCTGCTTTCTTTCAAGTCCTTCAAACTGGGCACCATACCAGTTTGTCCTTTTAATAGCTGTGACATATGTCTTATATAATATACCTGTAGCCACTGAGGGATATTAAATTCTATATGCTATGCCTATTTTCATTAAAATTACAAAATCAATGTAATCTCAGTAAGGACATGGGAATCCCATCACCTAACCACCTACTATTCTGTATTCGAAAACTGAGTTACAAAATTCTTATTCCTATCAATCTGACACTGACCAAGTCACCTCTCTAGTTTTCACACGGGGAACATGCAGCGTGGAGGGCAAAAATCCCGCCTGTGAAATAACGATCTAAACGCAAATGGACGTATGATTTTACCTAAATCTTAATATTCATGACATGTATCAGATGACTGGTACAGAAGGACCCTCTCCTTTTATCTTATTTGTAAATATCTTTCAAAACACATTGACTTTCAAGGCAGCTTTGTAAAGCCTGTCTTCTTCAAAGCTGATAAAACTAATAAAACTGATCATTTAGAAGTAACTGGGCTAATGGCAACAAAAAACATTATTAATGGAACAAGAACCAAAGACTATCTGCACTCTAAGTATTCGACATGTTCCTAAAAAACAAAAGTCAGGAATTAGCAGCAAATTGTAGTGAGGGTCTGTGTGTGTGTGTTTTAGCTTCAGTGAGGTACATAAAAGAATAGAGGTCAAAACCAGGTTTTAATGAGACACTGTAGAGTTTTACAATTGTTCAATTTGGTGTCGGTTGCTGCAGAAGGTTGTGATTGAAAATTTTCCTGTGGAAGAAGAAATGTCACAGTATTTTGATAAGCGAGAGATGAACTTTTTTTTTTTTTCCCTTGTGCCATCAGCAAGACGAAAAGAACAAAATGCATCATTTATAACCCACAGCTCAACCATTATCTCCTGGTGAGACACTTGTTTTAAAACACACAAGGACTTTTTCTTCCCCCTTCTACAAAGTCTAGAGCTCTCTGCGAGGCTCCTTCTCCCTTAGAGCCATGAAAGAAAGTGACACTTGTGTGGCCAAAGTTTCCAGGCAACCACATAAGGGCACTCATACACCCTCCAGGTCACAGCCAGTTCTGAAGTACAGAGGAAGCGTACGAACAGCATATGTCTCTTTGATCACAGATATCATCTAAAACTGATGTGGAGAGAAAATCCTGTTCTGCACCAAAGGTTTACAGACTCTTTTCCTGACTTTACCCACAGCATAAAGATAGGGTATACCTTGCTCAAATTTTTGGTCTGAACGTTGCTCAGCACTAAAACTGAATAGTCAAAGTGTGTGTGTGTGTGTGTGCGTGTGTGTGTGTGTGTGTGACCCACAGAAGAATGCTCTTATGATTACCGAAGCCACAACAAATTAGATAAGGTAAAATAGGAAGGAGTGATAAGTATAGTTTAGACACCTTTCACTTCTTTATTCATTAACTGCAAATAATTCTGAGCAACAACTTTGGGCACTGAGGTTAGGCCTCAAAATGTTCTGCTGTTACAGAACTGAATGCCATAACTATGTACAATTATGATGGCCTTCATCTATCAGGAAAAGGTCACGTTTTGTTCAGCATCAGATCCATTTTAGGTAACTTTCCAGCATTTACAGAATTATATCTCCCTACTGTCCCTCAATGATACGGTATAAGCACTTTCTTATACATTTCAGATCTCCGGTTAATACTTAACATATAGGTGTTTAGAAGCTAAGAGTATTTCTACACCATTATTTTAGATGACACTCACAGGAACTCCAGGTCGTTACAGCGCTCACTTGATGCAATGAAAAAAAAATAAAGTTAAGAGACTTGCTCAGGGAACAAGGTGAAGCGCTCAGGTCTAGAACATGCACTAGTGCTCATGGTCCACGGGCTTGTGTGCCATCATTCTGCCGCCATATCCTTCTGGTCGCTTTGCCCACAGGGGGCGTGGCCACCAATACTCTGGGTTGATGTCAAGGCTACACACACGAAACATACACACAAAAATAATTGCTAACTTGTCAAACGGTTCATAATTATCTTCTTTATATAATAAATCAATGAAATTCCTGTTGGTTTACAGTCACGGCCCCTCTAAGGCCAGTGTCTGCAGAGAATTTTGCCAGCATAGTAACAGTCGTTGCCAGTGGCGAAGTGGGGAGGTGCAGTAATTGTCTGATGCAACAGAGCAGAGAAGAAATTACTCTTTCAGAGGATTTACTACAAAGCTCTGGATGCTGTAATTCTTGATCTCTGAAAAGGCATAACCTTAGTATCATTCCTGGTTAGGCCACGGCATGCTGGTGACAAGGGGACATAAGAGCGAGACAACCAGTGTGGTTGCAGAATGCTAGGGCAATGTGGAACCGGGGCAAGTCGTTTGGCTAGTCTGTCATTTCGTACACTGGATCTACCCACGTACATCTCCCAGGAAAGCCCAAGTAACAGCAAGCTCACGTTCTCTGGGGGACTGGTGTGAAGGTAAAGTCTTACACAGTTTGGATGTTAGAAGAGTCATAAGCTTCTTTGTCCATACCGGAAACATTTACTGGATGCTCTTTTTCCAGGAACAGTACCAAACATTTATTGACATCTAACATGTACGAAGTGCTGCACTGAGTATTTTTATTTTATCATCTCAAAAACAATCCTATGGGGTAGGTAGTTTCACCCCCATTTTACACACTGGAAAAACCAACCAAACAAAAACTGAGGTTAATTTGCTCAAAGTCAGAGGAAGGGACAAAGTAAGAGCTAGACCTAGTATTTAATTCTATCAGGACACAATCCTGTATCTCTACTGGTAATAGTTACTGAATACCTGATGGGATGGCAGCCTCTGAGCTCTATGGAAAGGCGAAGCAAGTTGAGGATTAAGGGGACACACTTTGCAGTAGGACTTTTATGCAAAGAGTTCCAACTTCGAAACGTGTAGAGCTAATAAAAGATGAAAATCACGATTTCAAAATGAAATAACAATATTTGAACTTACACATCAATATACCTTCAATACTGTTTCTCAACATAAGAAAGAACACACAGACTTCAACTGTGCTATTTATAAAGCAATATTTTTATTCTGATTTTCAAAGATGTATCATGTCTCTAGTAGGAAATAGCAAACACTTAGCTCAGTGTGACAAGTCAAAAGGCATCCCTCTCTCAGTTTCTTATTTTTCCTCTTTAATTTTTATGTAAGCGATACCTGAGTACAGTCATATAAAAATCATTCAAAACATATATTTTTGGAAAGTATAAGTTCCTTCCCAAGCTTCCCTTACTCCAATTCTCTCACCAGTGGCCAGCCCTCTTAACAATTTGAGCTCTCACATTACTTTATTTCTAAATGGCAAGCCAATTGGCCAATTGACATTTATTAAATAGCTCATTCAAGTCCACTGTTTTCATGTGCATTTATCACACACCAAATACTCATATATGCATGATCAATTTCTGAATGGTTCTGCCTTGCTCTTTCATTTGTCTTTTATTACACTAGTATCATGTAACATAGTGGTCTAATTATTATGCTTATATAACAGGTGTTTATATCTGTAGAAGGCAAATTCTTGTTATTTGAAAGTTATACGTTTCATTACTATTCTTCTAATGGTCACTTACATTTTTTATTTCCATATAGTATTCTATAATTTTCTATCAATTCAATGACTTAAATTCAGTTTATTTTGTGTGTGTGTGTGTGTGTGTGTGTGTGTGCACGTGCATACATCTCCTTCTGACATCTTATGGGATTTGAGACGGCAGAGGTTGTGGGCACATATGCTCAGTGTACCATCTTGAATCCCAATCCTGTCAGCAACGTCAAAATTTTAACACACACGTAAATAGTTCGTGATCATTTTAATACAGTAATTTCCCCAACTAGTCAGGCTGGCATTCAAAGTCTTCAGCGACGTCCTACATATCTCTATTATTAGCTTATCTCAACACTTTACAGCTCCCGTTGCCCCCACATATCTCCCACCCTCTGAAATTGTCCATTTATCTTTTCTCAAGTTGTTATATAAACTTGGACACTCTCTGCATATAATGAAATATCTTCATATCAATTACCCATACTTATAAGTCCACCTCAAAAGCCACCTATTCCGAAATAGTGTCCCCATACTCTTTCTACCCAGAAATAATCTCTTGTCTATACTTTATTCCTCTATGACAATACTTATCACAATAAACCATCTGCTACCATGCATGTGTCTATTTTCTTAAAGACACTAATGATGCTAGAAAAGAGACTATGCCATTTTTACATATTATATATATATATATATATATATTTGTGTGCGTGTATCCCCACAATGTGTAACTTAATTAGGTTCAATTAAGTTATGTATTTTTCTCTTAAATAAGGTTACAAAGCTTGTCACTGGATTCTGCAACAAAATGGTAATTTTGTTCTATTTTTCCCATGCTGCACCTTTATATCTCACTGATATTAATAAGTAATTGACCTACATGTTTGAGCATGCGCATAGTACTGGAAAAGCTGATATCCAACTATGATATTAAATGCTCTCAAGATCCCTTTATACATTATGTTTTCTTACCAATGTAAATACTTTCCCTGTTTAGACAATTTTTTTCCCATCTTTCTTACTTATTTCTTGGTATTAAAAGAGGAACCAGCCTTTATTTGGCTTTCAAACGTTTCTCTTGAATTATGTCCTGTTACCCTGTATGAATTTAATACTCACATTTTATCTCTTGTATCCTTCTTCAGCAATTTAATAGCTATTTTCTTTATTTTATTTCCCTTTGGAATAGTCTCCTCTACAATAACAGGTTATTTGTGTTCTTAAGAACACACCTTATCAAAGAACTTCTGTTATAAAAACAATTATTTTAATTAGAAAAGAAGAGTTCGAAACTAGAAAATTTTAGGCTAGCACAAGTTCATTTTCCCTGTAGGAATGCCAATAACAAAAATGTTTTACAGATATACATATCTAACTGTCATCACAGAATGAAAAGTTAATCAAAATGTATAAAAAACACATCTAAATATTCCTGAGCACATCCTAAAGAACACATAAAAGGAAGCCAAACTCAAGGGCAATAATAGTAACATCAACACATTTAAGACCATCCCTGAGAAACCAAACCAATGAGGAACTCAAACTACCCAGTTAAGTGTCCCTAAGTGGGAAAACTTACTTTCACCATGCATGTGAGCTCCAAATCCAATTTCATTATAACTGAGAAATATCTGTACAATGTCAATCCATTCCCTAATTTATTAACTACGTTATCTCCAATCTGTGTCAGGAAACTCACGCTGGAGGCAAACAGGAACCAAATGGAAATCAGGAACCAAAAGAGTGCCAAATCAAAAGCACCTAAACTCTTTAAAATAAGAATCTTTGGGAGGATGCTCCAGGAGTTTCTTTCCTTTATTTTCCCGGTTTTGAGTTGACCATGTTACATACATTACCTTACTTCCACAACAACCTTATCGCACCATACTTCTTCTACTCATCACACCAAGGATACATCATAGCCTAACAGCTTATGCACATGCGTCCTAGAAATGGATTTTAATCTCAGATTAGCCACCTACTAGCTATTCAACATTGGACAGGTTACTGAGCCTTGTTGGACCTCAATTTCTGCATGTATACAATGGAATTGATAATCGCACCTACCCCATGAGGTTGTTGAGATGATTAAATGATTTATTCATTTTTTCCATTTACATATGCTTTGTAGAATGGTGTGTCATACATAGATATCACTTATAAATGTTAGCTATATTTATTATTATTCTCGTCTCCAAATCCTAAAGCCAAGTTGTCCTTAACTAACAAATAGCAAAATACTTGGTTGTCCATTCACTACTGTTCCTTAGTGTTTTTAAATGTCTGCATAATTTTCAACAGGTATATCACAAAGTAATCTATGACTTAAAATTGTGATCTATCTTTTTTTAATTCACGTTGATTTATTTTTGACAGAGAGAGACAGAGCATGAATGGGAGAGGAACAGAGAGAGAGGGAGACACGGAATCCAAAGCAGGCTCCAGGCTGTGAGCCGTCAGCACAGAGCCCGAGGCTCAAACCCACGCACTGTGACCTAAAACTCAGGAATCATGACCTCAGCCAAAGTCGGATGCTTAACCGACTGAGCCACCTAGGTGCCCCAAAAATTGTGATCTATTTTTGTCGCAAAACAAACCAGCATCCATTGCAAACTGTAGAAATAAAAAGTGGTTTAGGGGATGCCCCACCGGCTCGCTCGCACATAGTTTCTCACATAGTTTGTAAATGTATGCAATGTTCAACTAGGCTTTTCTTGCCCAACAATTACATTTCAAAGAGCTTGTTGCCACTGAAAACACCTCCTTTCAGGCCAAACTTCACCTATTTTTCTTTTCTGCTTGTAGCATTTGTGTGGTTGTAATAACACAAAGGAATCTGCATGATTTCAGAGCATGACTCATTTCCAGCAAATCAACACACACATTCTCAATTTTTCATGCATGAGAGATGTGTAAAACTATAAAAATGTTTGGACATTTGAGGAGACTAAATCAACAGACAGTAAGCGTTTTATCAAATCTACAAGTGAAATTAAACTTTAATTTGAATAAATAAACTGTACCATGAAAGAGGAATTGCTATCCATCTGAGCTAAAAAGATGGAGTATAATTGTATCTATGTTAATAGACACAGCAAGCACAAGGAAATTGCAGCAGAGGCTCCTGCACGAACATGCTGATGATTCACAGGTGTGTAGGCACGGCTTGTAAACACAGATGGAAAGGGTGACAAATAGATGAATATATCAGTTACAATTGTGGTGTGCCCCTCTTCAAAGACGGCATTTATTTTTCCAAATTCTTGGATGGTTACAAAAGAGGTGTCTATGAGATGACAAAGATGTTATCGATACTCAGAGTGCTTCTGACTAAATTAACTGAGATGAAATCAACTTGGTCCCAAAATTTTCAGGGAAGAAGATCTCATCAATTATTTTGTTATTATCCGTGTTATGGTAATAGAGTAAATATTGGCTAATTCCAAAAGAAGGATAAACAACGATCACGATCATAAAGAAGGACTGTTTTTTGTTTATATCATCAAGTTGTCAAGGAGAATTACTTTTCAGAATAACAAAGTGCATCCTGATTATACTTAACACTACTGAATCAGGACCCCTCTTGCCAAAGAATTCATTCGCTGAAACCAATGGTCTCAATCAAAACATTTTGCTTCTTACGACTCCAAAATTGCTATCCTTGATAATGGTAATCTGATTTAGTTTTATAGGCCTATTTTGCTTTTTGTTTAATTGTTTTAAGTTTATTTATTTATTTTGAGAACGAGAGAGAGAGAGAGAGAGAGAGAGAGAGAGAGGGGAGAGAGAGAGAAGAGAGAGAGGAGAGAGAGAGAGGTTGGAAGCTAGTGCGCAAACAGGGGACTAACAGAGTGAGGGATAGAGAGAATCCCAAACAGGCCCCCCTGCTGTCAGTGCAGAGCCCACTGAGGGCTTGATCTCACCAACTGTGAGATCATAACCTGAGCTGAAATCAAGAGTCAGACGCTTAAGTGACTGAGCCACCCAAATGCCCCATAAGCCTACTTTGATTAGTGCAAATATCAAAACATGCTTAACCTGATGTGATTCTACTCCACATTCTTTGTTCTGAAATAAATTACTGAGGTGTAGTGTGTGGCCCCATAAAACTTGTTTTAAAAACCAACAGGAAAAATTCCAACAAGTAATATTATTCAATGAGTTGATGATTCTCTTTATTTGTATAACCTCAGACCGGGAGTATGCCAGAGGTTATAGAGCAAGAGCTCTAGAAGCAGAAGGCATGCATTTACATTCCTATATCACTGCCTACTAATCCTGGGGCCTCAGTTTCTTTTCCTAGAAAGTGGGGATAATTGCATTTATTTCATGGGATTGCGGCGAGGATAACAGTTAATGGTTGGGAACACTGCTGGGAACAGTCAACTTTATACAGATGTTTACTATTATTTCTATCAATGGTATAATAACTATATTAGACATACAGAGCAGCAAAAATTATTGTCAAAGGAGAGAAAAGAGAAAAATTAGTATAACAGCACTATTCCATGTGCCATAAAATATTCATTTTATCATTATAAATATTCAAACATATGGCCACGTCAAGGACAGCCTGAGCCATCAGAAACGTATTTTCTCTAAATGCTGCCCAATCTCAACTGATAACAGACCATGCTTCTTGAATATAAAAAACAAGTGTTTTTTAAAAACTACCATTATTTAAGGTTATCTAAAAGTATACCCAGATACAAACATCATTTTCAAATATTAACAGTCTCCAAATATATTTATCCCACACCACCACTGCTTATGTTCTCACTCATTAAGCACTTTTCAAGAAGAGATCAGTTATTGCTTTGGTTGCCTTTCCAGAATCCATCACTTCCCCTTTCCCTATAATTTCTATGTGGCTTAAGAAAAACCAGTTCCCTTCTATCTCAAGAAGGGTAACACATGGTACATGAACTAGGACAATTCATTCCATTCTCTCTTCTGCAATGACTGGCTCAAGAAGTAGACATGCAATTTAAGCCAAAGCAATCAGAGCCAACAGCAAGACCTTTAGAAAAAATGCCTAGACACGAGAGCTTGTTAGCTCTGGGCTGTGTAGTTCTATCCTATCAGGAGGAAAACTAACCTAGGGAAGAAGCTGAAACCCAAAATAGGGCAGGAACAGGAGCCTGGCAAAGAACCAGAGCCTGCAACTCTGAAGGCATCGTGATTCTTTGGCATTTTCAGTTACGCGAACCAATCCTTTCTCTATGCAATTCATATTAGGCTTTGCTATTTATTAAAAAGGATTTTCTAAATAAGACAAGAGTGCAAGGGTAGGGGCTGAGGATCTTAGCCCAGGAATCTAAAACAAAACAAAATATTGGCTTAAAAAACATGGTATGATTTTGAATGGATGGGTGTTCCTCGGGGCTCTTGATCTTACTCCTGACTGCTCGTAGGGCAGTTGTAAAGATCAAATGGGGAATCGCATGCGAAGTATCAGCACAGCGCCTGGTCCACAGCACACAATAAACACACGCTCCTCCTACTTACTCCTAACCTCTTATCCTTCCCAAGAGAAGATACAAAGTAGCATCGGTGTTAAGCACTTCCAATACCACCAGCAAGATTTGCAGGAGAAAAAAATTGAATTTGTTAACACTTTTTAGCTTAGCAGCATGTCTTCCTATTTAAAATCAATAAATATTTAAGTATATTTGGCAGTGACAGTTCAATGGTTTTGAAACTTTTCCCACCGTTCTAGGGACACTGGCTAGGGCAGTCTCTCCCCTCTGTCCTTACCTCCAGGGCTCCCCAGTTTCCCGAGTCACTGAGGCTGCTAACATTAACCTCGGCCCTTCATTCATTCACATCAACATATCAGTAACTTAATACACAAACTTACTTTTTTTGCATATCTTTAACAGAGAGTGAGATGATGGTTAACTTCAATGTATTTATTCATATAAATATTGGCCACGAGCCTACTATGTGCAGGCCCCACATTAAGCTTTGCAGACAGAACCAGAAACAAACAAAAAGTGAGGCACAGTCTGTGTCTTACTGAGCTTTGAGTCTAGGGAGAAAGACAAGCAATAATCAAATAATTCTATGACAGACCTAAACTGCAACGGGGACAAATCCTGCAGAGAAGAACACACGTCGGATGACAGCCCCGAAGACAGAGACCCTTAAGAAGGTCGGGAGAAGCTTTGCAGGGGGAGGCGAGTGTGGCGCTGGGGCTCAGAAAAGAGGGAACAGAGAGCATGCTCCCAGCTACCAGGACAACATGTAGCATGGCAAGGCGAAAGCAACGTATTGTGCACAGTGAGACCTCCCACAACAGCCAGGGGAGCTGGAGAGAAGACCTGAGACTGTAAGGACCTCTTGCTGCCCAGGCAGTCCCAGTAGACTCCAGGCATCCACTTAGTGGGGCTGCAGATGGGATTGATACGAGGTACATGTGGGCTACAGATGTAAGTCAGAAACTGTATGTAATTCATCAGCTTACAATCTCTATCAGAAAGTAAGTGGTGCCTTTTAAGGCAGTAGTGTTTCTCTAAGTGCCATCAGCATTACAACCATCTGGCTTTCAACTATCTCTCTACCTAAAATCCTTACTCCAGACCCACGTGTTCCAACGAGTTGTGGGTCTGATCCAGAAATCTACATTTGTCACTAGTTCCCAAGGTGACTCTTAGGCATACTATAGATTGAGAGCTAGTGACTAAAGCAACATCGCCTATTCTACTTTCGGAAAATATTCCAAATAAGTCGATTTACACCCTACTGAAATGGAATATTAGCTCATTTAAAACTCTACTAAATATTATAAATAAAGTCAATACTTTTTGTAAAGCATATATGAAATTCTTCATAGGTGAAAATATAACTTCTAAAAGATACAATTTCATAAATATTAATTCACATACTTGGAGAAGGATACGGACACAAGGAAGAGTGTACATATAACCTCAGTTATTCATAGGAGCGCTAAGAGCACAAAGTATACAGGGATTCTGCCCGGAATAGATATGCATTTTATAAAGTAATTTAGAGATTCAAACAATGGAGTTCGATTTCTAGTTTGCCTTATTCTACATTTCTACATTTAGGATACTAACTATTGAACGTGATAATAAACATGAGATCAGAGAGAAAGGGATTTTTCCCCCATGAACTCCTTATATAGACCTTAAAAAATAGGCATCGCTTTGGATCAGATACCCATTATCAATTTGGACAGAGAGTGTCTGAACCACTATTATCTGCAAATGATTCATGAGTGCAGGTATTTCGCTACCTGAGGATTTTAGTGAAACCATAAATATAAGAAAAGACAGAAGCTGGAATTCATAAAGGGCCTTGAGAAATATCTAAGATAGAAAATTATGTCCAATCTGAAGAAAAAAGTAATTTAGCAATTCTGACTCAGATGCTTCTGTCTATTGCCAGAAGGGCCTCTTTCTTATTTACCAGCTATTTTGCATGTTAACCTCTCCCTTCCACCACAGAAAACACAAAAGCTAACCAGCCTGCTGAAACTCACTTCTGGTGAAAGCAGACTTTAAAATAAAATCATTGATCATACAGAGCTAACACTTTAAACAAACTAGGATAAGAGCAATCTTGTGGAGATTCACAAAGCCATGATTTAACAGGGAAACTGAAGCTTTTTCTATATTTAAAAAGTAAAAAAAAATTATATATATATATATATATATATATATATATATATGTAACATGCATAAACACATACACACACACATATATATGTACTTTTGGCATGATATGTGGGCTGACATAGAAATCTCCAAATACTGTCTTCCCTATTAAAATTCTTAATGTAAGAGCAAACCACTGCCACTTTGGAATAAATAACACTTTCCTCTTTCGGCTTTACTGCCTTATGTCAGAGATATGGCTATTTGGCCAATTAATTTATAGAAAAGCAAACAATATACTCCTGACATTTATAAAGTTAATCATGCATTAAATCATTTAAAAATACAAGGGTGTATTTTTTCTTTCTGCCATTCTTCTTGAAACATATAAACTGTTTAACATTAAAAAAAAACCCTCTGGAGTCCCACCAGTTGTCGAAGATCACTTAAAAGCCAGACTAAAGGAGGAATTTACAATATGTGATTGGCTATTGATTTTATGTATAAATGAATACCTAGTGACATAAAATGCAAAAGCTGATTTTTTTTCATTACTACTATATCCATTATTCATAGAATGTTTTCCATGTGCCATGCATGGTGCTTAATGTTTTGCAAAGCAATAGCGTATCTCTTCCTAAAAATGAATCAGTTGGGTACTTATTCTTATTCCCATTTTATAGAAGAGGAAATTGAGCCCCAGGATCAACCAGCTTAAAAGGTCAAATTTGAAATTTGAACCCATGACCGTCTGCTTGCAACACCCATGATCTTCAAATATTAGATATGTGAATGTTATTATTTTCCGAAATATCCCATATTAGCCTGATATATATAGGACTCTCGATATTTCAAGGTAATGTCAAGAATGCACATTTACGGTCTTTGCACACAAAGTTCATTCTCGAGTGCCACTATAATCGGTTTGCTTGCTCTGGATTACTGGTTTGGTCTGCACTGACCGAGTGATTCCTGCAATGAACAGTACACAGCGGCAGCTGCTAATGATTCAGGATATAATTTTGTGACCTTAAAAGAAACAGCTTTCTCCTTTAAAAAGAAATATTAGCTTGGATTGGCTTATTTGACCTTTTGGTACTCGACTCTTACCCACTAAAATAATTTGTCCACTAAAATTCCAAAGAAGTTGATAGCAGAGCAACAGAATGAAGATTTCAAAAGGCATCTAAGTTGAATACACTTGCCCACTTAAAAGAGTTCCCTAGAGGCAGAATAAAGCAGAGATTCCTGACAATCACTGCCATCACTGGCTTGGGTCTGGCAATCACCACCCGCCAGGTGGAAAACTGAGAAACACTTGCCCACTTCTCTGCTATTGTCATTTCATTTTGATATCTGCTGAAATGCAAATAGGCCTGAAAGAGATAGCAACTTCACCAGCTATTTACCTCTTAGTGCGGACTGGCTTATTAGAATCTTCCTGGGAAGAGATCTGTTGATGGATGAGACAGGGAAAGAAAGATGGGCAGTTCTAGTCTGGCAGAGTGAGAAGGTCATGTAGTGGACGCTGCTGAAGGATGAGGGGCTGTCAGTGCAGAGGTAGACAGTAGCACTACAGAAGCTCCTTTCATGCCAATTTGGCCAGAACCCACCCGTTCTGAAGCCCAACCCCCACCTCCTTGCTCTGCAAGCAGATTTAGCAGCTGGCCCAGGGACTGAGCATTTCTGACTGCTGCAGGCAGGCTTGCACCAAGGGGGCCTGTACTGTCGGCAGCCCAGCTGTCTTAAATGCCAGGCAACCACTGATAGACTGACCACAGATAGCCAAGCACTCAGAAGCCAGTATGCAAATCTGTAAGATAAAGGTAAAATTTCTCAGGCAGTGAACATATTTTGAGACCTTCTAAATCTTCCCTCCTTGGAGACCTGCTTAAGGAGCAGGAAGGGATGGGCATTTGTAAGGCTTCAGGGGGTACACCCAGCTCCCCATAATCTCACTCTGGTGCCTGAATCTGTAATCCAGTTCTTCCTAATTGGCAAGTTGACTACTGTCATACTGTTATTGGAAGGGGTGCTTTGAGCGACTCTGAACTTGAATAATCAATACATTCTTGTTGGAGTTGTTTTGCAACCTCTCCGCAAAAAAATTAAAAAGTATTCCAAACACCTTAAAGATGTCATGGTACCTAGAGAGACCTCGCTGAGAACTGGGGATTGACAAAGATGAGGAATAGGAGAGATAAAGTATCTTGTGCATATTTTCATGTAATCAATCACTATATTTCCTGACTGAATAGTGTTTGCCACCATCTCATTATAGTGAATCATCTACAAAATAAGATTCCAAAGTGAAGCAATACCTTGCAAACTTAAAAAAAAAATGCAGTCCTCTGCCCTGATATGCCTAAATAGCCCAACTAATCCAGACACAAGCAGTGTTCCCCAACAATAAAGATGTTTTTGTTTCCATTGGATTTTTGAAAGTAAATTGTTCAAAATTATGTTATACTTAGACCTCATAGGGAAGGGAGGTGACTTGTGTCTCCAACAGTCTCTAAGGCCACCTGTTGAGACACAGAAGGCTGCAGTCATAGCTCCCTATCTGGCAAAGGAAAGAGAGGGATAAGATTACATAAAGGGTAACAACAGCACAGTATTAAGTGGTGGAGAAAGCTGAGGAAGTTGAACTAAGACTGGTTAATCTCAGCGATTGCTTTGGGACACGATAGAGGCATGTCAGATCACTGTAATATGCACAGACAGTGCACCAGATGACTACAGAATACAAGAACACAGGATAGCCCAGGCACATATCTGCTAACTGTATGAACGTGCTACTGATTGAACATGTCTACTGAAAACAAAATGTCCTGCATGGAAAGTAAATCCTCGTGTTTTATCTTCTGCATAAGAATTTGCCCCCCAAATTACCATTAATTTTATTTTAGCAGCGGCAACTATATTAATATCAAGAAAGCCTGTAAAACACTTTATGTCTACTACTCCCCTTCCTTAAATGACTCCCAGTTTAAAAAAAAAAAAAAAGGAACAGAAAAGAAGGGAAAGAAGGATAATGTAAAGTTCAGCCATCAAAAATGGCTTCATTAAGATCCTTAATGAAGCACATGAGAGCCATTTATTGACTCTTCAACTATTAAGATGGAACATTATTACTGCTTTAATAGTATTTCCATTTTCATTTAGGAAATAACTAATCAAGGGATCAATGTACCAAAGACTTTATTTTCTTTCCCTTGGGTCACTGCGAGTACATTTTTTAAAATGCAAAAAACCTAAGAGCAATTCCCCCTGGCCCCGTATCGCGTGAACAATTTAAAGAGATAACAAGAAGGGTGAGAGGTCAACAGCTACCGATCTGAGCACTGTTATAAAACAAATGAAAACTGTGAGGGGAGAGTCTCCCCTTCGGGGAGAAAGAAGGGATCCCTTCCGCGGCTCAGAAGCATCCCCTCGTAGGTATGCAAAGTGCCTCCACCCTGACCTGCTGTCAACCCAGGAAACATTTCTATTTCTCAGACTCACTTAGAATGCAAACTACGGTTTTCCTGGTAGTTCTCTCAGCTCTGCTTCCTTTGAGGTACAGATGTGTAGCCACAGAACCCAATCAGATAACGCCTATTTACATATTTATAAAGTCTCCTGTAAGATCTCCTATCAATTGTTGCCGCTATATATAGGCCTTTCAAAGTGTCTTGTGGGCCCAGCGCTCTACTGCACCGCTCCCTTCAGGAATCCTGATATATCGCATAATGTGATTTCAATGTAAATGGGGCCCATCACACAATCACACCACTCCACAAACTATTTTCTGCCGGGATAGCTTAAATCTAAACACACTCAAGCAGCTTGCTGCACTGGAGCAAGATTTCTTCCCCATTTAAAAAAATTTTTTCAAAAAAAAAAAAAAAATCCCAAATCCCAGCACAACAATGCCAGGGAAGAAAAAAAAAAAAAATCTGAACGTTTTCTGCAGAAAGATGGGCCGTCTCCAAATCCTTGTGCCCTATCAGACAAATTAAAGTAAATCAAGCATGAAATGAAGCCGAAGAGCCCCGAGATAAGGCTCCTTTAAGTCGTTTACAGATTAGGATAGAGAGAGGTGCATCTGGTCTCTGGCAGCGAAGGAGGCCAGTTTCTCAGCTCACAATAGCAGCCTGTGTATAGGATTACCTTACCTTGTCACTGACAAGGGAGGAGGCGCCTGCAAGATGTCTCTAACTAACTTCCTAATGTCCCCGGTTAAGTTCTCCTATTAAAGTATTAACTGCTACAATGAGAGAAATACATTTTGATAAAAACAAACCAAAAAAAAAAAAATCCCAGAGACTGATTTATGAACTGGTCAGAAACTGATAAACTGGGGGTGGGGGGCTGGGGGTCTGCTACCAGCCGATGAGCCTCTTCTCTTATCAGTCAGGATTCTGCTACCAGAGACAGAAGCTGATAAGTTTCCAACAGGAATTAGTGACACAGCCAGGAAACTGTGTGTTACTGGTGGCACTGGGTGCTCTAGCGGCCGCCAAAAGGACTCTCATGTTATCAGATGGGATTTTGCCGCTGTAACCAGTGAGGTATTCTCCAAGAGCAACTGGACTCTCTCTCAAAATGCTTCATGATTAATGGTTAAACTATAATATGAGGTAGGTGTCAGATTTTCTTGGAAGCATCTGGAATTCTGCAGCTTCTCAGGGAAGACCTTTCCATTCCTTGGCAGCTGGAAACTCTCCCCGCCCCCTTTCCTTCCTTGACAAGGAACTTTTTCTTCTCCAATAAATTTTATGTATACATTGTTTCCAATCTTTCATTTTCCACCAGGGAAGAGACACTGCAATCTACCCAACCTACTACTCCTCAGCTTCATTTACTCTCAAGAATGCATTCTGAAATTCAGTTATAAAGTGGCGGGGAAGAGAGGGGTGGGTGGGGTTACTGTGTTCGCTTTCAGTCAGTTGTCAACTTTCTCCCCAGAACCAGACAAGAGACTCATGTTATTGACTGGGCCGTTACTGAGAATGAAACTGAGTACAATTCTTTTAGGGCACTACTCACTTTATTCTGTATTCTAATGAAACTATTTTCTTGTGCCTAATGGCCCAGTATATTTGTATTGCCCTTGTAGTTTACACTGTGCCATCACTTATATTTTGACATTTGAACTTTTTTTATATAGAAAAAGCTTCATAAATGGTTTATTTTCACCTCAATATTGACTTTACATATTTGACTTTACAATATTGACTTTACATTTCCCATTCTTACATAATGATCTCCTTTATTTTTAACACCCCACTGAAAAAAAATAATAATGAAATAAAGATATCTTTATAATTGACATTTGAACTTCAAGAGCAATACCTTGAGATAGGCAACATTACCAAAAAATTATGATGAACAAATTAAGGATCAACTGGATTAAATGACTTGCCCAAAATTATTCAGTTGGTTAAATACAAAGTCTGAACTTACAGCCAAACCTCAAGGTCCTTCCTAATATGTAACAACTGGTTACCTAATTTTCTCATCTTTGGATTAAGGGACTCATGAGAAGTCCTCAAGTGGTCTGATGATAGAGACAGGCATTCACTCTAGGTCCAAGATCACTTAGAGTCAAGATTCATGTGGTCTGCGGCATTTCAGAGACATGTATGACACATTCTAAGATATGAGTATGTGGTATAGACTAATGCGAATAGATACGATTTTCTCTCAGGTAACTCTATTCAGGAGCTCTTTGGGTTAAAAAGTATAGAATCATCTTATTAATACTAACAGCAAAATGTTTGAATGAATTTTAAACTTGGTCTTGGTCTGGCTTACATGGACCCCTCTGCTTTCATTTCTCTCTACCTTTCTAAAATTATCTCTTATCATACCTCTTCAAGAGATCTACTTCAACCCTACTAATTTACATGTTTGTATTTTCTCTACTGTCCATATGGAATTATTTAAAATTACTTATAAGTAGTAATATACAATGCATGCAATTTTATTTAATGGTATTTCTCAATCAAGTTTCTATCCTGACACCATTAGACAACAGAACAAAATATTCTCAAGGCAACATCTTCAAGAGAGTGTCAGGAGCTGCAAAAGAAAAAGTTTAAAATATAAAGTAGTTTCCTTTTTAAATAGTATAGTTTTTTTTAACCTGAATTATAAGATTTTACCTCAAAATGGAGAAAATTTAGAGTCACATGTTATAAAACACTTGGACAGTAACTCTAATAGTAAACTCTGGGGGTGCCTGGGTGGCTCAGTTGGTTAAGCGTCCGACTTCACCTCAGGTCATGATCTCGCAGTCTGTGAGTTCGAGCCTCGCGTTGGGCTCTGGGCTGACGGCTCCGAGCCTGGAGCCTGTTTCAGATTCTGTGTCTCCCTCTCTCTCTGACTCTCCCCCATTCATGCTCTGTCTCTGTCTCAAAAATAAATAAACGTTAAAAAAATTTTTAATAGTAAACTGTGTATGTGAATACCGATGAAAACCCCATGGAAGTCGCATGTTCAAAACAGTTATGAATATGTCTGTAATTATTTTCAGTGGAGTAGGTTGAGGATAATCCTGCTCTCAGCACAGAATTGATATATTTACAAATCTGTGACCAAATGATGATATCTAACAAGTGCTCACTGCTGCTGCTCCAAAATAATAAACTATCTTAAATTATGCCAAAAAAGATAAGAGACATGCTTTATTTCCCCATTTATTAATACTGTGAGGAGGTGACATTTATTCATGATATTTACAGTGCCTCTTTACACTTGACTTTGGGCAAAGCACTTACTATTATTATTTTTTGCTTCCTCATTGTGTATGATTTGGAAACAGATTTATTCCTGTTTTAAAAAATATATATATCATTCAGTTAAGAAAAAGAGTTACAATATGTTCTTCTTCCATAAAATATTTTTGTCAAACACAGGCTAAAATATTCTTCATGCGTGTTATGTCATATTGTGCTTTATTGGAATTTGAAACTTTAAAATTTCTTAATACAATGGACATAAAATAGATTTATGGTACATTTTATCGTCTTTTGTGTGTAAATTGGCTATATATATCTCACTGATTACCACTGATTAATCATTACTTTCACCATTACCAATTTTCTTAAAGGAGTAGTAATAATATTTGAGGTGTTACAGAACTGTAGAATCTTTCTTACTAAATGAAACAAAGTAGCATTTGATCAATTCAAAAAATAGCAAAACCCAAATACTATATTTGGATTTTACAGACTTCACTGGAATGTCATCAGAAAAAAAAAAAAGTATGTTTTAGACATCATTTAATATGTATTTACTGTGTTTGGGACCATTTTCCCCTGTAAGTCATCTTCTATGACAAATACTATTTTGCTTTTTTTTTTAAAAAAAATTTTTAATGTTTATTCATTTTTGAGAGAGAGAGAGAGAGAGAGCGCGAGCGAGCGAGCACGGGTGGGGGAGGGGCAGAGAAAGAGGGAGACACAGAATCTGAAGCAGGCTCTAGGCTGCAAGTTGTTAGCACAGAGCCCAGCACAGAGCCCAGCACAGAGCCCGACACAAGACTCGAACTCACAAACCATGGTATCATGACCTGGCCAAAGTCGGATGCTTAACCAACTGAGCCACCCAGGTGCCCTGACAAATACTATGTATCTATCTATGAGTAAATAAATGGAAAACTAACCAAATGGCTTCAACATTCTAGTATGTGCTGGCTGTCTGTGTGTTTCGCCAGACTCAAATCAATCAGACTGAAACCTGCATTTCTTCAAAAGTTCTGTGCGCTGGCACTTTTCATAGTAACAAAACAACTATGTAACCATTTATAGAGGACCTACTCTGTGTGGGCTTTAGGAGAGGGCTGTTTTCTCTCAAACATGTTACATCTTTTCATTTTCACAGCAGTCAGTTTTGCAAAACAGCTACAATTCATTTTGCAGTTAAAAAACTTAAGGCTCAGAAAGCTTAAGTAATGGTCAAGAATCAAGATTCACATCCAGGTCTGTGTGATTCCAAGACTGTGCGCTTCCTGTGTACCATAACATCAGCTGCCCCTTCATACATACAAATTAGGCTGATATCCTCACACAGTCACACGTGTATTTCAAAGCAATCATTGGTAGCATTCATTCTTTTTATTTTCCTTTCTGAATTTTTAAATCAATTTGCCATAAGAAAATATTATGCTGACATTAATTTATGAAAAATATAATTAGATACTATAAATTGATCTCTCTCTTCTCTAGGAACCCAATTTAACAAAGATAAGGATTCAACCAGGTATGTTAATGTTACCACGAGAAACATCTATTTTTCATTAGAAATCATGATAATACGACGTTAGATCGAGGTGGCCATATATACCCTATATTTAGCACATAAATCCATACACCGATCTTGAAAAAGTCACTAACTTTGTATTGTCACAACATCCCTTATTTCTCCATGTTATATCCACATCTGTTTAATTTATAATCTTTTTAGGGCCAAGAACCGAAAACATATCACTTGGGTCAAATAAAAAAGTACTATGGCCCTGCTTTGGTTAATGACATCCCATTGCAAAAGGCTCTTGAGGTTGTGATGCCATCGTCCCTGGGATTTCTCTTTGAAGAGTTTCTTAAATTTAGGACATGCAATTTTTCCACACATCACTAGGAAATTCCCAATTATGTGAGGAAAATGGAGCCAAAGTTTGTCATGCTTGTTAACAGCAAGGGCAGTATTTGTCTGTCTCAAAACTTCTTCCATTCCTCTTCTGTTCTTGCCACTGCTTATCAACGAACTCTCAGTTGACCATATTCACTGAGCAATCTTGTGTTCCCCTAGACTAAATAAAGACGAGATGATAATATCCTCTTCTGTCTTCCTGTATGCAATTAAGAGGGATGAAATGGGCAGTGCTCCTGGCAGGAACTCTCAGGGAGTTGGGGAAGAAAAATGTTTAAGAACCACTCCCTTGGATTTAATCCTAGGGGAGTTATCTCTAAGAAAGCCCTGCTGGTTATTTCTTGAGAATCCACAGAATACAAACGTTTTTAAAGTAAGGGCAGCTGCAATCAACTATCGGCAGGGGAATGTTATTCACAAAATCACAGGGTCCAAATGGTGCCACAAAACCGGATAAATACCCAGCAGAAATTGTAATGCATAATAAGCCTCAAAATGCATCTGCTGTGAACGAAGGAATCAGGTTAACCATTGAATCACTTAAAAGCCATTGTTTTCTAGGTCATTATTAATGTGGGTTCTGATAAAAATATGTTTCCCTCCTCTACTACATACCTTTTCTACTCAAAAGAGCTTTAAACGAGGCATTATGAAATGCAGATAAGTTATACTTTCCTTAAAGAGTGCTTGTCACTGTTCAGTGGAAATGTGTGCTAATAAATTTTCATTTTTAATACTTCCACTCTACAAATAAAGTCTGAGAATGTTTCATGGCACTCTCTTGTTAATTCATTAATAATATTATCACATGACCCCGCTCACTGATCTCTAAGAATCACTCACTGATATTTTGGAGCCTGTTCCCAATGTGAAGAGCCAGGCAGTCTTTTTCCTATCTTTTATCTGTTTCATTCCCATGACCTTTATCTTGTTTTTTTCCATAGACTATTTTCCCAAAATATCAAAATTGTTTGGAAATTTTTTCTTATCTACAAAGTTATTAACAATTTTTTTTTATTGCTTGCCATCATATGATCCGTAAACTAAATGTTCTCGAATCTACGATCTAGATCAGGATAAAGGTGCTTCATACTGTTATTTCTGGGTCATTATATACCAACATTCTTTCCTGCTTAATATAAAAGCTTTCTTTTACTCTCTTCTAGTTACTCTCGTTGAGGATGATTTCTGTGGAGTTTAAGAAGATAATTTATTCCCAGGGAGCCTATCAGAATACTAACAGTGACTTGGTACCACGTACGCACCTTGGAACAACAGTTATGATTGAATAATGATGAGTAACACCGATAGCTTTGCCTGTTCTTCATTCCCTTGACTGTCACCTTTTAGATGTGCCCATAAGATACAAGATGCTGCTGAACTTGGGCTCTCTCCTTTTGGTATAAAAGGGATTTGGCTTAGTGTGCCTCTATGCCAGCCTGATTCCATCTTCATCAAAGGAAACACAACTGGTCTTATTAATAATACCAACCTGCTCATATGCCAATGCACAGGACCCCTATGGATGATGACTAGTAGCTGATAATCAATCATGGAGCATGAAACCACAGACAACTGTGCACTCAACTAACCAAAGTATGGTCCAGACCGTATCTTCTGTGCTTGTTGATGAGAATGTCATGTGGAGAGGAATCAAAAGCGTTACTGAAGTCTGGATAGATTACATCTATTACTTTGCCCTTATCTACATGGCCTGTCACTCTATCATAGAAGGAAATTAAATTGGCCTGGCACAATTTGCTCTTCACAAAACCATGTTGGTTGCTACCTACTAACTTTTGCTCTTCTAGATGATTGTAAATTGATTGTTTGATGATTTGCTCTAGTATCTGCCCGGGTATCAAAGTTAAGCTGACTGGTCTATAATTACCAGGATCGTCTTTTTTATCTCTTTTTCTTTTTTAAGGATGGTCACTACTTTTCCCATAAATGGTGGGGTTTTTTTCCTGCCCTTTTAATGTTTTCTCACATAGTAATTAATAAGACTTCAGTTTCAATCCTTCCGTATCTTTAGCATATATCTTCAGTTCCCACATTTTGATTGTGTTTATTTACAATTTATTTTCTCCTCTAATCTCACTTTGCATGATTTCAAAATGGGTATCATTAACTCTATCATATATAAACTGAACTTTTCTTAAGTAATCCAGTTAATTACTCAAAGAAAGCCTTAAAAAGATTTTTTAAGTCCTCATTCTTCTGTGATACATCATTCACTTTCTGTTGAGAAGCTGTCTTACTTTATTTGGAACATTTAATTTGTTGTATGTTTATCATCGGTATCTATTTTCATCTAATTTTTTTCATATCATCCTTTTCATCCTTAATATAAATAAAAATGCATATTTATTTTATATATAGTAAACTTTGATACATAATAGCATAAATAATGGTGATTCACCAGAAAACAAGAGAATATATTAGTGTTCTCCGGAATTAAAATTAAATTAATTCAAATTAACTTATTTTGAATTAAATTAATGTTCTTAATTTTACTTATTTATCATGTTTGAAAATTTCAAAGGGATATAGGAGAAAGGCCTTACACAATATGGTTTATGCTGATAAAACGCAAAATTATAAACTGAAGAGAATTTAATTAAATCTATTGCTAATAAAGTTATGATATAAAAAAAGAAGATGGTGGCTAGAATTAAAGTTAAGAAACAGCAAACATAAAAATAGCAATATGATGATTCTTTCCCAAAAGGGATACATTGGAAGTCAACAGAACTGGTGGCAAATTCAAATTAGTCTCAATCTATGTCAAATTAGATGGAGAGGACACCTTGTTCATCCTCAATGCTAAGTAAAACATCACTTGGTACCAATAAAATAAGAGATTAGAGTATAGGAAATAAATTACATTTAAAACAAAAGCAGGTAGAAGAGTTAAAGCAATCCAAAATTTTTCATACCTAAAAATGATAAAGCTGCAAGTCTCACATCTAAAACGTCTCAGCCAATAAGCAGAACACACAGGAAATATGTAAGTAAACTCCAACATATTTCAGGGCGATGGAAAAGATGGCCTTGAGAGGGGTACGTGTGTATGATGACTAATGTTTAGTTATATGAATCAATTTTTAAGTGTCATATTGTACTAAGTGGTTCAATTTCTTTAAATCTTGCCCCAATATTATGTATGTTTTTAACCCACCTTTTACAGAGAACATTATTTAGATGATATGATCATTTAGTAAAAGAAGCTACTAGTTTTTTTACAAACTTTATATGAATTGTTTTATTGCTGACAAGTTACAGCTCAATTATCAATGCTTAGTGAAAAGTAAGTTCATATTGTTTGAACTGCACAACCAAATAATTGCCCTTGCTAGAACAATTTTGGAAGGAAACAGGAAAACTCTAGGGGTGGATACTACTATTAAGGAAACTGGTACAGTGACAATTATCTTTACAAATTCAGATTTGATCATTTGTATTAAATTTCTCTTAAATTTCTGTTAACTTTTCTTCTGGAAACAACAATTTTAGAAGTAAATAGATGCTTAACAAATTTTGATAAAATTTTTAATCCTTATTTTTTCAATATCATCAGCATTCATAGTTTTAAAAATGTATTTTTTATCTATATATTTATTTTAGCTTTTATTTGTATCACGATTCTCTAAAGTATAATTCCAATGAGTATCTTAACCTAAGCGCACATACACAGTAAGTATTCTTTTAGTGATGCAAATACCTCAGTGGGATTTTCTAAGCCAGAAATTATTAAAAAGCAGCCACGGGTTTATGTTTAGACAGAATGTTTTTGTGATTATACTTTCTTAAATACTGTAAAATTAAATTTGTTTGTAGTATAACATATTTAGCCAATAACCCATATATTACTCCCTTCCTAAAACCAAGACTTATCTCTTTCTTTTTATTATATTCAGGGAAAAAAAATCAATAGGGTTGTTCATTTTAATAGCTGTCAAAATTCTTCACCCATCAGAAATGTTATTGTTCTTGAAAAAAATTATAAAATATATACGATGTGGATTCAGGCCAGAAATGACACCTCATTTACTTGTAAATATAAAAATGCCATACACTCACTTTATTTAGAAATATTTCCTAAGTGTTTGGTTTATACTGATATTCAACCAATCTGTGTTTATTCTCAAATTTGAGCAGGATACTTCCTTATCTTATGTTTTTAAAAAGTATTCTATCAATAATTTCTAAATATTCTTCTATTCTTCTCATGCTGACACACAGCATGCTATTCTGGCATGCTAAATCATGTGCAACTTATTGGATCATAAAGGGTACTATAAGGGAGAAATTATTAAATTATCACAAGCATAAGCTCACAGTATAACCAAAGTTTTGAATATTTATTCAATGATGTACAGAACACAGTTCATGAAAATTAAAATTTGGAATTGAAGGGTCTTGGATAAATAAGTTTATTATGGAGACAACAGTTATAACCAAAATGCAACACAAAATATATCCAAGACTGTTTGGTGACTTGGAATTGCAAAGAATTGCATTTTTTGTCCAACTTATAAAATTTGCATGTGAGAACTGCTTCCTGGTCACTCTGATGAAGCCCTGATTCTAATCTTGCAATTGCAAACTACATTTCTAATCGCCACCTACTGCAAACTTCCCCCATCCTCATCTGTTTCCCCACAAAAAGTTCCTTCTTTCTGCTCTTAAAGCTGCCATTTGTGAAAACTCCAGGATCCCTCTGAGCCAACTAATTTTGACTGGAAATACAGCAATCGATACAGGGTGGAAGGGGTTAAAATTGAATATTACAGAATAAAGGTTAAGCTTGCAGATCATCTGTGGGATACAAAAAAGAGCAAGAGGAATGAAGAACGGAAAATGGAAAGCAGAGACAGCTGGGGTATCTGACCTTGGCATCTTGTCTTTCTATGGAATCCTTAGAATTTCCTTTCTCACTTTCAGATATATTTTATTCCAATTTATGACAATCGCTGCTCGAAACTCTACCAACTATGTCATCAGTTTGGTTTACAAATGTTCTCCTTATACAAGTAAACAAAGTCTCGGAGTGTGACTTTAGTCATTCCACCTTTTCCATTTTTTCTTCCTGGTCTCTAGCAGAGATCCTATCACAACATTCTCTGAATTGTGATAGAAAAGAAAGTAGGTGGTATCTGTGTAGCAGCCAGGCCTTGGGGGCAGGAGAAGGGCTAAGGGTGGAGAACACCAGCAGGGAGAAAGGGGAAAAGGCAGAGGAGACAGAGTGTTCCAAGGCAAACTATGCCTATCGTCCATTGTTCCTGGAGATGACTATGTCCTCAGATAACCAAGAAGCATCTCTCTTCCTACACTTTCTAATCCACACTTCCAATCTTATTACTGACTTGCATGGCCCAGTGCCTGCAAGATTCTAGAAAATGGGTTGCACTCTTATTATTGAAATTCACTACACTCTCTCTGAGTTATTTAGATATTAGTGGGCTGGCCTCAATGGCCTCCCATCCCCATCATCTGTAGATCAAGTCTAAATTTGCTTGCATGGCATGCAAGGCACTTTTTACTCATTTCCCTGTCCATTTTGCCAGCTTCATTGCCCACTCTCCCATCCATTGTTTATATGCTTTCTCTTAACATCATACCTTTGCATATGTTCTTCCCTCCACATCTCCCTGCTGCTAACTCTTACTCCTTCTTCCAGGGATTTAACTGTATTAAGAGCAGATGCCTGGCACATAAAAATGAAAAGGCAGAGGCTTAGAGAAAAGACAGCTATTTATTTATATTTTCGTAATAAATAATGAAATACTAATCACTAAATTGGAAACTGTGCAAAGTATATTATGGTATACGATGTTCCTAATTCTTTTCCAGGAATTCTTTTCTGCCTGTGTTAGAGGAAATAGGATCACCTAGCACCACACTGGCTACATGTAGGTGGTCAATAAATATGTAGTGAAGAAACTAATAAAAAGAAAATCAAATGGAATTTCTATGGAAAACTCTTTTTAAATACAACCAACTTCATTATCAAGATTATTATACATACATATATTCTACTACATATATATGATATATGTGGATACATAAAGATAATTTTTAATTATTATTTAACCTACCTTCAAGTTGAAAGTATCTTTGTTATTCTTTCAGTATTCTAATATGTAATAGTGAAATGGAGACTCAGAATTTGCAGTGAATTTCCTAGCCATGGCCTTATTCATTCTAACAAAACTCTATCAATTACTAAGCTTCTGCTGTTGTAACTTTCTTCCTTCCTTCACTCAAGCTACCTAAAAGAGATACAAGGTGTAGTACAATTTTGAACTAAAAAGAGCACCGTGGAGTACACACTTATTATTTTCAGTATGGAGAGGAAGCTAGTCCAACTTGAATCATGCTGTGCCTTGAAAGTATTAGCAAGACTTCAATTTTTTTCAGTACTACATGTCTAAAACAATAGTTCAAGGATACCAAATTCATATTTAGCCTTTTAAAAATTTTATTTGTATCCAAAAAATCCCTTTGCTAACTGCTGACATCATACTTCATTACATGTCATGTTACTCAGAATTACTAGGTTTGATATCAAAATGCTTTAAGAGGAATTTCAAATAATGTGGAATCACCTTAAATACAATGCTTGGCCTGCAGGTATCACCTTAGCCAAGGAATCAAGTTCAACATCACCAACCATAAGACATATCAACACCATGTGCTGCCTGACATGATACCCTGAGAAAGGCACAATATCACTTTCCTGGTATTCGTGCCAAAAATGCATCATCTCAATCTAATCATGAGAAAACATTAGCCAAACCTAAACTGAGAGACATTCTGCAGGAATGAAAACCACTCTGCAAAGTGTCAGGAGAGACAAGGAAAGACTGAGGAACTACCACAGATCGGAGTAAGGAGGTATGAAATGCACATGCAGGGTGGAATTGTGGCTCAGGTCTTAGAACAGGAAAAGGGCATTAGTTGGGGAAAAAAACCCCAAAAAAACCCAAAACTTTGAAATCTCAATAAAGTCTGTAGTTTAGCCAGTAGCATTATATCAATGTTCATTTCTTGCTTTTGATAATCCTAATATGGTTGTGTTAGATGGTAACATTACAGAAAGCTGGATCATGTGTGTATAGGAACTCTCTGTACTGTTCTTGCTACTTTTCTGTAAGCCTAAAGTTATTTCAAAATAAAAAGGTAAACAAACACAGTGGTGTGATCAAAACAAATGAGCTGTGACTAACAGATTCAGCGGAATTATATAACTGGTGGCAGAAGTTTTTTAGGAGTAACAACAACCTTAAGCAAAGACCCCACGCATGGCAGGGACTCGGTATCCATTTCCTCTTCTTCCCCAGCAACAAAACCGTGAAATATTAACTGAAGACACAACACCCAGAATAAAATTTACCTATCTTGCAACTGGTGCAGCCTATAGGATGAGTGGAAACAGAGGTGTTCTTTTTTTATTTTTTTTATTTTTTTTAACATTCATTCATTTTTAAGAGAGAGACAGAGACAGAGCGTTAGTGGGGGAGGGGCAGAGAGATAGGGAGACACACAATCCAAAGCAGGCTCCAGGCTCTGAACTGACAGCACACAGCCCGACACAGGGCTCAAACTCACAAACCATAAGATCACGACCTGAGCTAAAGTCAGATGATTAACCAACTAAGCCACTCAGGTGCCTCCGGAAGTGTTCTTAAAAGGAGCAGAAGATGGGCGCCTGGGTGGCTCAATTGGTTGAGCTTCTAACTCTTGATTTCAGCTCAGGTCATGATCTCATGGCTCATGAGCTCCAGCCTCCCTGCTGATAACAGCCTGCTTGGGATTCTCTCTCCCCACCCCCTCTGTCCTCCCTTGCTTGAGTGTGTGTTCTTGCATGTGTGTGCTCTCTCTCTCAAACTTTAAAAAAAAGGAGAAGAAATGGATGAATTCAATCATATGGATATTTATAAGCTAAAAATAAGTAAGCAATAAATGAATTTCTATAAACAAAAGAAAATATTATAAAATTAGGAAACTTATGAAATAAATTGGTGTAAGATTTATAAAAATATGGCATTCTCTGCTTTCCAGTGTATGCTTTTTTTCCTTTATCTACCGAGCAAAAGGCTACTGAGTCAGGTTGTGTATCTTCTGCTAATAATATATAACTTCATAAGATATAGTCACTGCACACAAGGAATACAGCTTGAACTAAGAACGGTTTATACATTTTTAAATGGTTTTAAATAGTAAAAGACAGTATTTCATGACATGTGGATACCGTATACAATTCAAAGTTCTGTGTCATAAATAAAGTTTTGCATTTCATCAATAAAAGTTTTGTGGACTTTTTTTCCCTTGTTATAGAAGTACCCACATAATACTTTTATTTTGCTTCTTGGTCCTCAAAGCCTAAAATACACGCTGTATGAATCCGAGCAGAAAAAGTTGACTAACTCCTGGCCAAGGCCAATGGTTCCCAAACTTCGACATGCGTCTGAATTCCCTGGATGGTTTATTAAAGGCATAGACAGTGTGGCCCTACCCTCATGAGTTCTGATTCAGTAGCTCTGTGGTGGGACTCAAGAATTTGCACTTCCAATAAATTTCAGGTGATGCTGTCACTGTTAACCCAGAGACTAGATTTTGGAAACCAGTGACCTCGACATCTCATTGAAGGGGCAATGTGAAGACCCACATGTTTAGAAGGAGAGAGAGGACATTCTAGGAGGAGGGCATGTGGAAAGCCCTAAAAGTATGGGGCATGACAATAGTCCTACATAATAAATTCAAAGGGAGAGATGATAACAGCTCTTATGTGAAGCCCAAAGCACCAGGGACAGAGATACAGTCAAGAGAAGAAAGAAAAAACTTCTGCAGAATTTGAATGGGATCAGTAGTTGGAACGGGGATTTCTAGGAGTAAAGGATGATACCATGCGCTTATGCTTTGGAAATGGGTAGATATTTTCACTGAAAAGTGTAGCACAAACAGAGTAGCTGATTTGAAAGGGAAGCTGCAAAGCTCACTCTTAGATATGTTGAGTCTGACTGAGATGATTGGAGGCTATTTTTTCAGGAGCACCTTAGAGGTGGGATATGGGTTAGAGATACAGATTTGGACGTTACTGACCTAGTGATGCCCTACATATGGGTGAGATCACAAAGACCATGCAAAGGGTCAATAGAAGCCAGGGCTGAGAAGAGAGAGAATCTTAGAGAACACCAGTAATAAAGGGTCTCAAGTGGATGAGAAGGAGAAAGACAACTAGAACTGTATGGAGATAGTTATAAGAAGGATATAGCTATTTTGAAGGTCTGATAAATTAAGTAATAAGTGGCCCTTGGATTTAGTGGGTAAGATAATTCATAAATTTGAGAAGTCTGTTACTGTACCATAGGTATAAATAGGAGAAAATACAGAAAAAAGTGGGGAGAATTTCTAGAAGGGTTTCTATAGAGGACCTTCTATAAAGAGGGTATAAAGAAAAAGAGAGGCAAAGGACTATAGTTAGAAGCAATGTAAGATATAAATCAGAGGACAGATTAACTGCTTGTCTGTCCACTGAAAGATCTATCTAATGGAGACAATCTTGTTAAGGGCTTGCAGTAAACGGTGATGGTCTGGAATATCGCTTTGGGCCCAGAGCAGCTAACACTGCCAAGCAGAACTGAGGCCAACGTGGGAGAATGGGCTAAGTACATCTACAATTTGTATGTCTGTTACCACCTTGGCATGACATCATCAGGTAACATCATGGGTGGAACAAAAGAAGTACTTCTCATAAGACTCACAGTGCATGCTATGTGGCATGAGGTGAGAAGATTGTCCAAATCTCAAGGCTTAAAGAGTAAAAGAACAGGGATTTCAGCATCTTCTTTTCCCAAGGTTTAATCTAAAAATAATGGTCACTTATAAGCACTTACTTTTCTGAAATTTCTGATCCTTTCCATATCTCACCGCCAGAATTTCTACGAGAGATCAGCATCTCCAAGAAGCACAGGGCTTTCTTTGCACACAAAGCAGCTACTATATTAAATTTTGGGGTGCCAAGAAGGTAAGAAGCACAAAACCTCAGGGCACCTGTGTGGCTCAGTAAGTTAAGCATCCAACTCTTGGTTTTGGCTCAGGTCACGAGGTCATGGTTCATGAGCTGGAACCCCGCATTGGCCTCTGCGCTGACCAATGCAGAGCCTGCTGGGATTCTCTCTCTCTCTTTCTCTCTCTCTCTCTCTCTCTCTCTCTCTCTCTCTCCCCATCTCTGCCCCTCCCTTGCTTGCGTGCTCTTTCTCTCTCTAAAAATACATACATACATACATACATAAGTTATTAAAAAAAAAAAGAAAAAGAAATAAAAAGATTTCTTACTTTTGTTGTATTTTACAGATACTCTGTCATTTTCCCTCACACATAATTTTTAATTTTTCCAATATATATATAATATTATTATTATTAATTGAAAAGTGAAATAAAGTGATGAATCACTGAACAGAAGTTTCTCACCGAATTACAATCACTACTAATCAACATCATTTAATGATGGCTTATCATATGCCAGGAATTTTATTTGTACTGTTAACTTGCTACTTTTCTCGACAACTGTATTTAAAAAATACAGGGGCACCTGAGTGGCTCAGTTGGTTAAGCATCCAACTTTGGCTCAGGTCATGATCTCACGGTTCGTAGGTTCAACCCCCACGTCAGGCTCTGCACTGACAGCTCAGAGCCTGGAGCCTGCTTTGGATTCTGTGTCCCCCTCTCTCTCAGCCCCTCCGCGCTTGCACTCTGTCTTTCTCTTAATATAAATAAACATAAAAAATACAGTTACTGGGGTGCCGGGGTGGCTCAGTTGGTTGTGTCCAATTCTTGACTTCGACTCAGGTCATGAACTCATGGTTAGTGATTTCGAGTCTTGCATTGGGCTCACTGTTGTCAGTGGGAGCCTACTTTGGATCCTCTGTCTCCCCCTCTCTGCTCCTCCATGGCTCTCTCTCTCTCTCTCAAAAATAAATAAACATTTAAAAAAATACAATTACCGCCATGAGCTGAACAGAGCTATAAACAAATAATAAAATCACACAATATTTCTTTACTTTGGTGGTAATGAAAGATTTCTTACTTTTGTTGTATTTTACAGATACTCTGTCATTTTCTCTCACACATAATTTTTCCTATATATATATATTATTATTATTAATTGAAAAGTGAAATAATGAATCACTGAATTCTACATATGAAACCATCTTTACCATATATGTTAACTAATTAGAATTTAAATAAAAATTTGAAATCAGAAAGGGAAAAAAGGAAAAAGAGAAGAAAAACCTTTAAAAAATGAAATAAATGTTTAAATATTATTTCGTATGAAGTAATATTTTTCCAGTTTCACATATTTGAGAGAAAGTAATACTAGTTTTCATAGGATTAGAGGTAATCTGGGATTCAGGTAGCAATGACCTGTAGTGGAGTTTCTCACAACGCTTAAGGATGGAGAAACATATGTAACTGATATACAGCTAATTAGCATGTAGAAATTTTATTAGTTTTAAAAAGCACAAACAACGCATGCATTTGTGGAGATTAGTCTTTTAAGGTTCATTAAAATTATTGTCTAATGTGGAGCTTACAAGTATAGAACAGAATAGCAAACATATTGGGTTTTCTTGGTTGCAACATAATTTGCTAAATTGATTTATCCCTTCCATAATGATTATTATTGGTATAGGTAGGCTTTGAAAGACTAGAGCTACTAGAAAAATGAAAAAGGAGGACCGAAAACAAGTCTAAAATAATAAGGGGTGAAGAACACTATAGTTGAGCAACGGAAAACAAAAAGTGTGATGGCTTGTCTTGCATTTCCAACAAATATTTTATTGTAATTAAAACTCAAGGATTTAAATTCAGGATGTTTAAATATTACCCATCATGATATATTCTGTTTATGAAAATACTGATTTTGCACATAAACTACAAACACTAACTCACTCTCTGCCAAAGAATATTTTTTTGCAAGGTAGATAGAAGAAAACAAATTTGCTATTCAACCCTGTCCTTCTGGTACTTGGAGTTAAAGGAAAAAATGGAAATCTTCAAAAATTATTTGGTTGTAAATAGCCTAATTCTACATATGAAGCATGCAGCTATTCTATCTTTCTTTCTCTGCCATTAATTACAAACAAATTCATCTTTCTCTTGTGAAGTCTGAAGTTTGTTATTATTGTTAGATGAGTTGCATTCAAACTCCAACAACAACAACAAAAAAGATGAAGCCAACATTGAAATTCATCTCACAGTCCGGAATTTACTTAACGGCCAGCCTGTGCACTGTGATAAACGGAATGATGATCCGGCAACATGTCTTTATCCATGGTTTGCTTTAATTAACGCTGGCTTGTTTGTTGAAAAGATGATTAATATGCCAATGAAAATTGCATAATTGAATACCACAACACTGGCACAATCAGAAAGACACATGCAGTTTTTGATTAACATTTATTATTATTATTATTATTATTGTGCTTTTTAATGTACTCTTCTCACTATGAAATGATGCAGTTCTTTGACCAAGAGGTGAAAGGAAACAGGACTGAGGGCAGGATACTCCTTGAGCAAGAATAAAATACAAGGCGGCTTAATCACAATGAAACAGTGCTTTGGTGAAAATAGTCCTCAGAATTTCAACATGCAGGCAACCTCCAGTTAAACATACATGCCAGCCCAAAATAAAAGAGCATCATTCTGGTTGATGACAGAGCAATAAAAAAATAAATATGTCGAAAGACACAAGGCATTTGCATAATATCAAGAACAGTCATCTTAGGATTTATACATACTTGATGTAAGTAAGTTACCCTTTTTGATATATCAATTTATTGCAATACTAAGATTTTGGGTAAATATAAAAAACACTGCATTTTTAAATCCTAATTTTTAGTCACCTATGTATGTGCTTTAAGTGAAGAATCTTAAGAAAAGTAAATGTTTTACGCACATTACCTTAACACTAAATACATTTTTTTTTCTTTTTCATTTCATTTACTCAAACAAATACTATTTACTCATGTCCACAGGCGTGGCTCTGTATTCACTCCCTAGGATCTAACATAAGTAAGAAGGCCTTCCTGCTTTGAAATTGCTCATTAGTTTAGAAATATTAAAAGGAAATGCTACAACAAAAACTGGATTCTGTTTTCAGAAACGAGGTTGATATCACTTATTTAAATTGCATATTGATAACCAAGGACCTACATGTGCAAAATGCATTGTAAACATGGTTGCAGCTCTGAGGTTTCAGGTGAAGATAGCTGAGTCCTGTCTGACTGCTGCTCTCACAGGGGAAGGAACTACTATTTTGCACTGCACATTTTTAGTGGTTCTCTATTGATGTTCACGTAGAAACAACTCCATAGAGCATTTTTAACATAAAATGTTAAGCTTTTGCCAGAAACTCATCTATAAATGATAATACCATTTCAGTAAAAGTAAAAATGCATCCAAACTTAAAAAAAAAATAAAAATGTAACAAAGTTTTGAACAACCTGAAAGGTCATTTTCTTTAATATTCTCCCTTTAAGAGCTACCCAGCAACCAGACGAGGCAATGGTTGTTAGCCTCCTTTCAAAAATCTTCAGGTTCTTAGTTTATGCTGAAAACTAAGTATAAAAATCTGAAAGAGCGATTTGAATTTCCGATGCTTTTAGATAAGAGTGGAGAGGCATCTCTTGAAATACACAATTTTCGTACCATAATTAATAACGGTTACATGATCTTATTACCCCATTATTCAGGTAATTTCTTCTAAACAGAGAATATTCACCACGCAATTTTTAGCTAAATGATTTACTGCAAATATGAACATGCTGTGACACAGGTGGTACTGAGGCCCCGAGGCATGATAATCATGATTTGGGCACCATCGACCTGTCTCCCCTCTGTCTGCTGTGGCCTTCTTGTAAAGTGCCCTTTAGAAACTTACCATGGGGCTAAGTCTCAGTGGGTAAATTGCATCAAAACCAGATGTTTCCATTCAGGTGACTTATGCGTATTATAGGTATCACTACGCATATCAAGGTGACATTAAAGTGGTATTAAAACACTTGAAAAGGAAGGGATTGATGTTTCCAATGGAGAGTGGAGTTTAAAACAACAACCCATAATGGACCAGATAAGGTCAAGTCTCCCTTAAGACAGAAAATGGCTTCCAACACAGGAAGACTCAAAGTTTCTAAAGACCTGGCTTGTTTACCCAGAATCTGTGCTCCTCTAATTCTCTACCTGGGGCAAGTTACTTAACCTCCCTAACCCTATGCTTCCTTCCCTGAAAAATGGGAATAATGATGTTCCAACTGTGGCAGAAACTATCCATTAACTCACATTAGTTGACCCAACCCATCTTCCTATTATTGCTATCTCTGCTTTTAAATTGGACATGTGGTTACCTGAAATAAATGCAACATTACCCAACCTCTTCCGCAGGGAAGTGTGGCTATGTGAAGTTCTGGCAAAAAATATGAAGCAGAAAAGGTATGTGCAATTTCAGAAGGCCTCTATAAAGAGCAAGGAAAAACTACACTCCTTCATCCCTCCCTTTCTTCCCCTCCCTCTTCCTCTTCTCTCTCTCCCTTCCTCTCTTTCTTTCTTTTTCTTTCTTTCTTTCATTTATTTTTATTTCTTATGGCTGAAATCATATGTGGTGATGACTGGGTATGAGCAGCTATTTTGCCCTCGAGACGGAAATGCACAGATGAAGATGGGAGAACAACAAAACAGAATGAACCCAGATGCCTTATAATTCTACAGCTGTCCACAAACTGGATTGACTGCATACACTAAACTCCATATACATTTAAAAAGATAAAATCCTTTCTTATATAAGCCATGCTATTTGGGGATTTTGTTCACTTGCAGCCAAAACTGATAGACTTTGTAGGACTGACAAATAAATTGAATGAGAAAGTGCTCATGGATCACTTAGCACAGTGCCACATACTTGATAATTCCTGGACACATGTAGTCGATGATGATGATGGATCTGGTAACAATATCTTGATTCATTCATTCCATTATGGGTTTTGTTTTGTTTTTTAATTCCTATATGCCAGACACTGTCCTAGAACGGAGGTTGTTAGTAAAATCCGTCCCACTATCTGCTTTGATAAATAAAGTTTTATTGGGTACAGTCCTGCCCACTCACTTACAAATGGCCTACGGCTGCTATCGCACAACAGTGGCAGAATTTATATTTATTATCTACCCTCATACAGAAAACATTTCCTAATCTCCCTTCTAGAGCATCATGTAACTGGTATTTTAGTGTCTAAGACAATGTATATAAATGAACATTTAAATGCACCATATAACGTATTACATATAAATTAAAAAATCTCTTAGTGATTTAATCAGCTACAGAAACAAACAAAAAAACAAGAGGAGAGGCACTTGACAAGCCATCATGAGTACTTCATCAGACTTGCACATATATACTAATTATGAATAGACAAAGACCCTCAAAAGCTAGTACAACTAAATATTAGCCTTGTGTAACTCAATCACTAAGTTTGATCACCACCTTGCTACACGTTCTTCCAATAATCTGGTTTCCCACCTAGTTTTCTAACAGAGAGGAAACAAAATGGAAAGTCAAACATGAATCTTTGGTCCCTCTCACAGACATTGCAAATAAATGAACTGTCATCTTGTTGTTTACATCAGTCCTTTGTGAGCTTTGTCTTACGTCAGCAGCCTGAGACCGAAACTTTTCTACATTGATATGCATCCACTTAATTCAATTCAAATATTCCTTACAGGATGCAAATTTCAATAAATGAATGTTTTTTTTTTTTTCTGTGCAGTTTAGAGTTGCTAGTAAAGGATCCTCACTTGAGCTCAAAAACTAACATTCCTTCCTTGCTATGGTTTAAAAGTTGTTATCTCCCCAAAATTCATGTTGAAATTCTAACCTCCAAAGGTGATGGTGTTAGTAAGTGGGGCTGTTAGGAGGTGATTAGGTAATGAGGGTGGAGCCCTGGTGAATGGGATTATGCTCTTATAAAAGAGATCCCATAGAGCTCTGTAGCCCATTCCACCATACAGGTCTGTGACCCAGAAGAGGGCCCTCACCTCACCATGCTGCCACTCTGAGCTTGAACTTGTAGCCTCCAGAACAGTGAGCAATAAATTTCTGTTGTTTGTAAGTCACCTAGTCTGCGGCATTTTGTTATAGCAGCTCAAACAGACTATGACATTCCTCTCCTTCTGAAAATAGAACCAAATGTCTTGGATAAAGAGCTATTAAGAATGGTTATTAGGAACAGTTTACCAAGAACAAAAACATTTCCACCCTCTCAAGTTCTGGAAGAAAGAAAAAAAAAGAAGGCTGGACTCCTTAATGAGCCAGATCAATTAAAACACACACACACACACACACACACACACAGACATGTACACACACACACACACACACACACACACGGCAACTTCTTTTCAGAACATTTCACAAGTTCAAAGATCAGTTATTTAAAATACATATATTCATAAAAGTTACACATTATATGTCAAGTAGCAACACTAAAATATTAGGACTAGACATCAGTAAGGTGCTTACTGGGTAGCAGAGCCCATTCCCGAAGGTTCAAGTGACTTCTCATGAGATTATCGCCTTCTCAATTCTGAAAGTAGGATTATGAGTCAGGCAGAAGGAAAAACGACAATCAGAAAGATCCATTTCTGAAAAGCTTTTAAAAAGATGCCTCCATTTTCTCATTCCTGGCCAGCTTTTCATGTGAATCATCCCAAGCTCAGGTGATGGATCTCTGTGTTATTGAACTTGCTCCAGTATCTAAATCAGGCCACATTTAGTCAAATAGATGGTCAGCAGAAGTCATAATTCACCAGTAATGCCTTAAATTTTTATGAAAAGAAGCTTAAATCACGTCCCCTCCTGCTTTTTCCTCCTGTCATTCTGACTGTCTCTTCTCAGTCTCTTTGGCTGGATCCTCTTATCCTGATCCTTCCTTAAGTATCAGAGTCCTACAGGGTACTTTTCACTGGGTATTCCACATTTTCTTACTCAATATTCTTATCTGTTGTCACTGCGCTCAAAATCATTAACAAAGTCCTAAGGCTTCTCTTACAGTCTCTACTTGCTCCCCCATCTCCTCAGTCTCTGCTTCTAACTTGCTTCAAGGTCTCGCCATTTTTAACCAGACTATCGCTTTTGTTTCCTCCCTTCCGTCATCTAGGCCTACGCTTCATCACAAGGGGGCTATAATGGTGATCTTTCTAAAATGCACATCTGATTTTGTTTACTCCCATTCTCAAAAACAAAAACAACAACAACGAAAGGCAGTCACCTCTGGACTGAAGCCACCACAGCCTGTAGGCAGGTTGCTGGACTCTGTGCTCCATTACCCAGGGCATTTGTGGCCACATGCAGTTAACAATTAATGCTGTAGGCCCACATGATGAGGGGAGTTGGAACTGAGGCCATTTCATGCAGCCAGGCCCTTCTATAGGCTACATTTACCAATTTATGAAGCTGCTAGGGAAATTTGTTTATCCTCACCTGGGCTTTAGGTAGTAAAATACATATATTCCTGGGAGTGTATTAGCAATGGTTCATCAGGGTTGAGGGCCAGAATTTATACTATCTCATCTTAGGAACCCCAACTACCTCTGATAAATTGGGACCAAAAATAGGCAAGCTGATAGTATCCTTAGGGCAGCTGACAAAAGCAAATATAAAATCTGTTCTGGAAAGATGTGTTCCCAAACCCATCCAGGATTTCCACAGATGAAGTCCCCTAAGATAAGGCAATATTTATTGAGGAATTACTCTGTGTCAGGCACTCTATTCTAAGGACATGTCATGTACTCATTCATTTAATGCCCATGGTAACTCAATGACTGGGTACAACGATCTTCTTTCACAGTTGAGGAAACTGATTAAAAAGTAGTGGATAAAGACTAAAAATAAGTATATTTTAAAAAGTATTATCTAGGGGTGCCTGGGTGGCTCAGTTGGTTAAGTGTCTGACTTCAGCTCAGGTCATGATCTCAAGGTCCGTGGGTTCAAGCCCCACATCGGGCTCCGTGCTGACAGCTCGGACCCTGGAGCCTGCTTCGGATTCTGTGTCTCCTTCTCTCTCGGTCCCTCCCCTGCTCACAGTCTGTCTGTCTGTCTCTCTCTCAAAAATAGACATTAAAAAATTAAACAAAAATAATTACACCTTAAAAGAAAAAAAAGGTATATCTAAAATACTGGTGTGAAAGAAGTAATCAAAAACTCCACAGTGTTAAAATAAATCACTATTAAAACAATAGTCAGATTTGAAAAAAAAAAATTGTATTTCTAGAAATGAATGAATTTAAATTAAAACCTCAGGGGAAAATTAAACCATTAACTGGACTGCAGAAAGGAGAACTGGTAAAAAATAACATTATGAAAATACTTAGAGGGCAAAACAAATAGGTCATATTTCTAACAAGTTCCAAGAAAACAGAATAAAGAGAATAGAGGAAAATAAATAGTTACAGACATAACAGCTAGAATTCTTCTGTAATTGCTAAATGAAATGAATCATCATATTTGCAAAACATATCATAAAAGAAAAAATAAAGCCATGCCTACCCAAGTCATGTGAAACTGCATAACATCAGAGTCAAAAAGAAGATTTAAAAGTAACCAAATAAAAGACAGATGACATGCAAGAGAATGACAATCAATGTAAAAATGAATCTCTCCAACAGCAAGGAAAGAAGCCAGAAAGTAAGAGACTAATATCTTCAAATTCTGTGACAAATAAAAGGTCAACATAAACTTTAACATAGCCAATGTATACTCAAGAGCGAAGGCCAAATAAAGATGGGGCGGGGGGTTGTTGCTAGAACGGGCTGAGGGTTTACTATTCAGAGAATACTGCAAAGGGAACTACTAATTGCTTTCAAGAATAAGAAATTAAAGGGGGCGCCTGCGTGGCTTAGTTGGTTGAGCATCCGACTTCAGCTCAGGTCATGAACCTGTGGCTTCTGAGTTCAAGCCTTGCATTGGACTCTGTGCTGACAGCTCAGAGCCTGGAGCCTGCTTTGGATTCTGTGTCTCCCTCTCTCTCCTTCCCTCCTCCACTCACGCTCCGTCTCTCTCAATCTCTCTCTCTCTCTTGCTCTCTCTCTCTTCCTCTCTCAAAAATAAATAAACATTAAAATTTTTTTTAAATATAAGAAATTAAAGGTGTAACATGCAAAAACCAATAGTGAGTGAACAAGGAACCAAAGTAAAATAAGCAGAATACGCTTAAAGAAATATTTCATACAAAAAACAAAAATAGTAAATTTCTAAGATACAAGCAACAAGGTAATGTAAAATAAGTGTCTTGGAGATTAAAGAATTCTAAAGCATTTGCTTTGTTTGGAAAAAGGACATGGATGTTAATTAATGGTGGACTTTGATCTTTAAGTATCGAGATAAGCATTGAAAAGAAACCACTAAAAAAAAAAGAAATAAAAAATTCGTCTCTCCCAAGTTACTAAAAGAAAAAAATGAATTTTTAAGCATCTGACCAAAAATATAAGTTTTGAACAGACTGTATAAAAGGATCTAATAATAATATACAAAATTATAAGGGAGAAACAAATAAAAGTAGGCCTATAATCGCAATAAATGCAAACAAGAAATACCCAGTTAATAGACCAAGAGTCTGAATTTAAATGTTTTAAAAAATCTGCCCGTATACTAAATTCAGGAGGCACATCTAGAATAAGGAATTTTAAGGCAAATGATCATCACAATTAAAATTTTCTGCTGTGCAGAAGACAATGTCAAGAGAAAGATAAGAGAAGCCACAGACTGAGAGAAAATGTTTGCAAAAGACATACCTGATAAAGGTAGTTATCTAAAGTATAGAAACAAGTCTTAAAATCTGACAATAAGAAAACAAACCACCTGATTTACAAATGAGCCAAAGGCTTTAAGAGAGGCCTTATGAAAGAACACATACAGATGGCAAGTAAGCACATGGAAAGGTGCTCCGTATGTCATAGAGAAATGCAAATTAAAATCACGAGACACCACTGTACACCCGTTAAAATGGCCAAAATCTGGAACACTGACAACACCAAGTACTGGCAACTGGAATTCTCATTCATTGCTAGTGGGGAAAGAATATAGTACAGCCACTTTGGAAGGCAGTTTGGCAGTTTCTCACAAAACTAAACATACTCTTACCAGACAATCCAGCAATCACACCCCTTGGTGTTTACCCAACGGCGGTGAAAATTTATGTCCATTCAAAAACCTACACATGGATGTTGCCTTAGTTTGTTCAGGCTGCTATAACAAAAATATCATCAACTGGGTGGCTTAAAAACCACATTTATTCCTCGCAGTTCTGGAAGATGAGAAGGCAAAGATCAAATCACTAGCTAACCTGGTACCTGGTGACGGCCCACTTCCTCACTGATGGTTGTCTTCTCACTGTAACCGCACCTAAAAGATGGGATGAGCTAGCTCCCCAAGGTCTCTTTTATAAGGGCACTAATCCCAATCAGGAAAGCTCCAGCCTCATCCTCGAATCACCTCCCAAAGGTCCTACCTCCTAATACCATCACCTTGGTGTTACCATTTCAACTAATGAATGGGGTGTGGGGAGCATTCAATCCATAGCAGGTGTTTAGAGCAACTTTACTCACCATTGCCAAACTGCTCAAAAAAATAAGTTGTTTCATTTTATTTTTAATCTTTTAAATGTTTATTTATTTATTTTCAGAGAGAGAATGCATGCCAGCATGAGCAGGGCAGGGGCAAGAGAGGGGGAGAGAGAATCCCAAGGGGGCTCCACACTCAGAGCAGAGCCCAACATGGGGCTCAATCTCATGAACAGTGAGATCATGACCTGAGCTGAAATCAAGGTTAAGATACTTAACCAACTGAGTCACCCAGGTGCTCCTTAAAAACAAAAAATTCATGTTTACTTATTTTGAGAGTGAGAGAGAGAGAAAGAGAGAGACAAGTGAGTGAGCACAAGCAGGGAAGAGGCAGAGGTTAAGGAACTCTGTTTTTTAAAAAAAGGCTAAGGAACAGAGAAATTCTACAAGAAAAATACTATATAAGAATAAACAGAGTTATGGCAAATAAATCATTTTTAAGGATAAAGAGAGTAATAAGTTGATTATTGAAGTAATACTTCACCAGGAAACAAAAATTGACTTGCATGCACTTAATAGTACAGCCTCAAAATACATAAAATAAAATTTAGTGAAACAAGACAAAAGCTGACAAATCCGTGCAATGTGCTTCTTATCTGAGCAACAACTAAATGCTTACTTGCTTACTTAAGACCCCTTCTTACTATACGGATGCCATTCTCGGGGCAGATCCACCAGCAGCTGCTATAGACTGAACTGTGTCCTTCCAAAATTCATGTGTTGAAGCCTTAACTCCCAACGTCACGGTGTCTGGAGATAGTGACTGTATGGAAGTCATTAAGGTTAAAAGAGTTCATAAGGGTAGGGTTCCATCTGATAAGATTGGTGTCCTTATAAGAAGAGGGAGAGAAATCAGAGCACTTTCTCACTGGACTTGCTCATTCTGAGGAAAGGCCATAAGAGCACACAAGAATATGGTCTTCTGCAAGCCAGAAAGAGAGCCCTCACCAGAACTCGACCATGGGGCACTCTGATCTCAGATTTCCAGCCTGCAATAATGTGAGAAAATTAATTTAAGCCACCTTGTCTATGGTATTTTGGTATGGCAGCCCTCGCTGACTACCAGAATGGCAAAGCCCATGATGAAAATGAAAGGAAGCAACACAGCCCAGGTGTTTAAACATATTCTTCTTACATTGAAAGTATGAGGTAATATGTTCTCCCAGAGGTCTTTTACTTTGACCTTTGCTTCCACTCATTTTCTGAACTGAATTCTCGGGGAATGTAATCCCATAGTGTCATCATTCATTAATTGCGTGCAGTTATTATTCATGAAAATGTTTCTTTTCCCCCAAAAGGACCCTTTTCAAAACTTGTGCAGTATATGCTTTTCCCCCCAGAATGTGCTTTTTTAAATTGTTTTGGTTTTTTTGCCTTCTAGTCTAGTGCTAGAATGTCTAGCACATACCCATTGCATGAGCTCCATAAATCCTTGCTGATCAAAGAGAAAAATAAAACTTTAGTTGATAGCAAGGATTCAAATAAGAAGAAAGAATAGAAATTGAATCCCACATAACTTACTTTCTCTGAGGGAACACATACACCTGGAATCTGCGATCATACTGGCACAATCCCTGAGATTGTTGAGATAGAGCTATATTAGGAGGTGCAGGAGTGTGCAATATAACTGCCGTGTAAGTGGAAGATATGTGCATGAATGCAGGCATAGGAAGATGAGATGATTCTGAAAGGGAGAAAGAAGTGGCAAATTAGATAAGGTATCACTGCTCTCTGGGTAAATATTGCTCTTTTCTTCCAAACACCATGCGGTTCAGAGAGCTGGGCATAAGATATATGGCTGCTCCCTGCTCCCCTGCAAACCATGAAACAGAATTTAAAATTTACATGAGTCAAATGAAGCTCTGAGCAGCTACCTATGAGACAGCCATTGACAAGAAAACAATGTGCTACCATAATCATCCACTCTCAAAAGATTATCACGGTAATAACTGAGCTTACAGCTCGTGGTTACCTACCACACTATTTAATGCTCAATGGGGGATTCAAGCGACTCCCCAACATGGCAGAACTTTGATTTACGCACTGTAATAAAAGCAGCTTTGAAACAAAAGGAGACTAAAACAATCTGGATATCCGATATATACAAGAATTGGTTGAATTTTACATTACAGCTGTCATTCCAAAAGTACTAGCTGTCATTCCAAAAAAAGCCCACCAAGCATGCAGTCACGGGTGTCTGTAAACATGTTTAACCATATATCTTCAGGTTACAGAAAAGCAATGCCGTAGATTCTGTCAGACAAATAAACTTCTAATGGCTTTTACCTCCGGAAGTGTAAAACATTCCTTTATTTCCAATAACAATGGAGCCAATGAATTGCCAAAAGAGAAAAGCAACAAGTACTTCTAACAATTTCCTCCTTGTTCATAATGTCTGACTCGAAGCCACTGTGCTTCAAGAATGCTAGCATTAACTATTTCACTAGTCATATAGGCTCAAATTAAGTCACATTTATCTTAAAACTAATTACTATAGAAATTACCACATTTTTTAAGTGGCTTAGAAGAAAGAAAACATTTTTGGCCATTACCTTCTATGTGTAAGGCACAGAATAGGGATCCGGAAGAGCGTACCATCTACATTTTTTAAAACCTTCCTGCCCCCCCACGCCTGAGTGGCTCAGTCGGTTGTGCGTCCGACTTCGGCTCAGGTCATAATCTTGCGGTTTCTGAGTTCGGGCCCTGCGTGGGGCTCTGTGCTGACAGCTCGGGGCCTGCAGCCTGCTTCGAATTCTGTGTCTCCCTCTCTCTCTGCCCCTCCCTTGCTTATACTCTGCCTCTCTCTCTCAAAAATAAATAAATGTTAAAAAAGAATTTAAAACATACCTCCCCCCCCCAAATTTTATAATCTCAAAAAAATGACATATTGGGGAAAATTAAAATAACTGTTATTTTTTAAAAGTAAGCAAGAGCCTTTGTTAGTGTCCTCACAATGATACTAGCTTCCACATATCAATCTGAATGTTAACTTCAATCTAAGGATCGTAAAATTGAGTAAATGTAAAACTAACCTCAGAGTATGATGAAGCACCCAACAGACTTCACCATTATGTCAGCTAAGAACACGACACAGCATTTCAGATTGTATGGTTCCTGAGAACAACACTATAATAGAAAAGTTAACTTCCTGCCAAAAAGGTCTCCTTATTTTTCCAGGCTACATATTGCTGAACTATGAAGACCAACCAGAAAAAAAGAAAAACAGTGCATTTGTGATCTTGGGTTTCTTCTTCATTCTCAGTGACATGCTTTGGGGGACAAAACTGAGAATGTTGTTTTCGTTGAGCTCCAGGAAAGACCTTCTCCATTACAGAGTTAATATTCACAGGGATAAGGCTTGGGAATCCACTGGTGTCCCTAAAGGGGATTCTTATTTATCTCCGATCTCACAAAAGCATAAAGTTTTCTATCATCAAGAAGCCTCAAACTATAAAAGTAAGGGACAAAACTCTGCTCCCAACCCACCTTGATCATTCTTACGAGGAATCAGGACCATTGGGCGGCTTATTATTTTAGCTATCCCTCACTCTGGCATCTACAGGTGTGAGTAGAGTGCCACCAGGCCATGAGGAGAGTAGAGGACAGTAAGTCCTTTTGACACATTCCACTCTTACACAATAAGACAGATAGGTAGAAACGTAGATTTTTAAAACATCTGCATAGTATTTTAACAATATAGTTTACATAAGCATTTCAACAAATATTATCATTCAACCTTCAAGTCAGCTTTAAGTGACAGTTTATGTTAAAAAATGAAACATTACACTAGAAAAACTAAAGCCATTATTCAATACCACACCGCTAGGAAGTACAGGGCTGAGGGCTGACACTTGCACTGAGGTGTGCGGACTTCAATTCCCATGTTCAACAGCAGTTAAATGGAAGATGTCTAATTAGGAAAACAATGTATTAGAATTATGTCAAATGACTCATTGTTACCTTGCAAATTTGGATCAGAGTTCCAAGTTATTATTTAAAGAATTCATTTCCTCTGGATCCAAAATTAATTAAACAACTCTTATTATTGAGCTAAGTGTATTGTGCTTTAAGGAAAGAAGCGATGACTATAACCTTTAATCCTGAATGACCCAGACAGAAAACTCAAGAGTAGTGGTTCGATGGAAATACTTTAAGTATATCAGAGACCCAGTTTTCTAGCTTCAGATCTGCCCCAACTAGTTATATAACCTTGAGAAAGTCACATAAATTATTTGGGCCGAAGTTTCCACTTTCGTACAATGGGGCAGCCATTATAAGTGCACATAATCATTGCTATGCTATAATTTTTAAGATCATCACTAATAGCTATGTCATAAGAAAATTTTCGAAAATCATTGCATACACTTCTGTAAAAACATTTTACTTCTTCAGCTCACAAAATGCCATTTAATTTGGTAATCTTATGGTAGACAGTCTTTAATTCCCTGCTTATACGATGGTCATCAGAAAGAAATCAGCTGACTGAAATTATTTTATTATAGTTCAATATTAAATGCAAGTTAACCAATTTCCCAGGTTCTTGGAAAATGTACCAAAAATCCACTGCTAGCTGAAAATATATCATATTGAAGAATACTTTCATCCGTCACTTCATTATATTTTTATTAAAAGTAAAAGTTCCCAGTTTTTCCATGTAGAGTAAAAAGTTTAGGGGCATCTGGGTGACTCAGTTGGTTAAGCGTCCAAGTCTTGGTTTTGGCTCAGGTCACGATCTCACAGTTTTGTGAGTTTGAGCCCCCACTATGTCAGGCTCTGTGCCGGCAATGCAGAGCCTGCTCGGGATTCCCTCTCTCCCTCTCTCTCTGCCCCTCCCCCACTCGTGCTTTCTTTCTCTCAAAATAAATAAATAAACTTAAAAAAAATTTTAAGCAGGTATGACTTCATCGCCGTAAGCACAAATAAAGACCGAATGGAGAGTTCACACCTATTTGCACAGACTTCAGTTCTTACTGACCTGTGGAATGTCACAGGGTTTCACGCAAAGATGCCTTGTGTCCTGTGCCCTGGGATGGGACCCACATGTGAAACCTATAGCGATTACAGTGACCATCTTCCCAGGCCCCAAACTCTCCCTATAACCACCCCCACCCGACTCTTCAGCCGAATCACTACCTGAGCATGCTAATTTTAAAAGACATATTTTTACTTTATTTTTATAAATATTTACTTATTTTGAGACACAGAGAGAGAGAGTATGCAAGCAGGAGTGGGGCAGAGAGAGAGAGACAGAGAGAGAGAGAGAGAGAGAGAGACAGAGAGAGAGAGACAGAGGGAGAGAGAATCCCAAGCAGACACTGAGCTGTCAGCATAGAGTCCCACACGGGGCTCCATCTCATGAACCATGAGATCATGACCTGAGCCGAAATCGAGAACAGATGCTTAACTGACTGAGCCACCCAGGCGCCCCTAAAAGGCTTATTGTTAAATGCCAAGAAGCAATGTCAAGTTCTGCCTTCATTGACTCAAATATTGATCAACTGCCGATTATAGGTCAAACCCTATGCTAATCACCGGTGATAAGAGGGGAAGTGAGGTAAACAAGACCCCCATGCCACAGTGCTTCCAGTCGGTTAGGAGAAGAGAGAAAATTGTGCAACCTGCTAACTTAAAGGACAGTATGTGCCGTGAGGAGGAGGAGGGGGGAGTATGGTGAAAGCAATCAAACGGCTTTGAGGAGAACCATTTTAAGAGCAACTAAACGGCACGTGTGCTGTTCAAAATGGTGTGCCCGGCATTAGCCAGCATAATATTTGACACAGGCTTCTGACTCAGGCACACATCAACATCTTGTATAGAGGTCTCCCAAAATACCAAGATCTCCAAAGCCATTCCATGAAGTTCTGACTCTACAGGTCTGGCTAGGCATGGTTTTATAAAGCCCCAATTAAGTAGTTATGATAGATACCTCATTCTGAGCACTACTTCCTCAATAATTTATCTTTTCAAGGCTTGGTTTTTGAAGCTCTAGATTTTTTAAACATAAATCCCAAAATTAAATGGGAAAATTGAAAGCTGCCTTGGAAGATAGCAGGCATTTCTCGAAATCAATCAGCAAACCGGTAGAAACTCGCTGTTGAAAGTTAACAGTGGCTGAACAATTTTGTTTCACCACTTATTTGTGTGAAAAAGTATTTGCTAATGACTTCCAGACATACTGTTAATAATACCCTCCCAGTTTCATGAAATTTTTAACCATGCGTATCCAGAATTATCTTAAATCTAGGCCAGTTTCTTCCTCAGCTTAAATCTTTTGGCACTTGCAAATTTTCTTTGGCTATAGTATTATGACTGGACACTTAATATTTCCTCAGCAAATCACAAGGACTGAGCAGTTCAAACACTTAATCTCTGCTAACAATCAGAGGCTTTATGTTAAACTTGTACATTCAAGCTGTTTAAAATTGATGGCGTTTATTTATTATGTGCACAGGGTACTAAGAAGAAGCACCCAAGTGTTTCCTAATTTCCAGGTCAATCATAACTTCACTACTCACTGGTTGAGAATCGTAACAATAAGAAGCAGAAAGGTTCTTTACAAGAGGTTAGGGATTTTCCTTGGAAGGGTTGTCTCCTGGTTATAAAATTAGAGAGAGGGAAGAATTAAAATGATTATGCTCTAAAAATGACTTAGTAGAAGTGACAGGTTTTTTTTTTTAGCCTAAATATTTTTTAAGTACCAAATTTGTCACTCCTGGAAGTTATATGTTACTAACTGTAAAATCACTTTATTGCAGCAGTAAAAGAAATGAAGTACTTTTAGCCAATGTTTTTCAATAAATCAGGAACTTTGTATTAAATCCACATTTTATTTGCTTATATGGACGTTCTTTTATTTTGACTGAATTGGTACAGAGTACTGAATCACAGAATGAGGTGCTTCTGAGAAACCCACATGCTCAGGAGGTGGGTTCCCCTGAGGACAATAGACCCAGAGAGCTGAGACAAAAGAAAAAGAAAAAAAAAAAAAAGAAAAAGAAAAAGAAGAAGCTGAAAGTGCTCTGTTTGAATTGACAAAAGGGGTATTCATCCAGGATGGATATTTTTAAAGCCACATTCTCCCATATGATCATTTATACACTCAACTAATCATAAGATTGTTTTAATCGCCTTGATTTTAAATATTTATTCACCTATTAGGTTTGCAAATTATTATGTAATTGAGTATTAGCTAGTAGCTAATAATGATATACTAAAAACTAGATTATAAGAAGTTAAATTATCTATATTTTATATGCAGTCCTTATTTTTTGTTTTTTTTTAATTTTAATGTTTATTTTTGAGAGAGAGAGAGAGAGAGACAGAGCGTGAGCGGGGGAGGGGCAGAGAGAGAGGGAGACACAGTATCTGAAGCAGGCTCCATGCTCTGAACCATCAGCACAGAGCCCAACGTGGGGCTCGAACTCGTCAACCGCGAGATCATGACCTGCACCGAAGTTGGAGGCTCAACCGACTGAGCCACCCAGGCGCCCCCTTTTTTTTTTTTAATATATAAGGGGTTTTATGCTGGTTGCTTCTTGATCTTTTTTTTTTTTAACTTACCATTGACATGAAGAGATAGGAAAAGAAAGGGAAAATGAAAAAAGGAGGCAAATCACAAATCTTCTAAATTTGTTGCCCAGTGGCATCTCAGTTTAAAATGTTGACACCATTTTAAACTGTTGGTTGACATTAAGTGACTTAATTCATAGTGGCTTTACATACTTCCTGATGCTTGTCAACACGAGTAATTGAGAACTAGCTGCTGCTGAATGCTGGACTGAAAACCAAAGGCTGTCAGCAGAACCCTCCGTCAGCCTGAAAGCAAAGTGATTCAGGATATAGGTCTACTGTATAGCATTTCCCCGGAATAAAAGTTTGAGATCGAAAAACATTAACTGAAGAGACTGAAACAAAGGCTGAAACTGAAAACTAGAAACAAAATCTTCGGATCTTATACAGGCGCAGTAGTCACTTACACAGGACCATGTCCAGCTTAGTCACTTTGTTAATGGACTACCAAGTATATGATCATAATCTAATATAAATCAATTATAACTAAACCACCACAGTAAAACTGCCATATGGCAGGGTAGCCTGTTTAAGGCAGCAGAGCCCCGTAAGTGCTTTGGAACTTTTCCAATCTAAGCTGCAAAACCAAAGACTAAAGTCAATTACATTCTCTCTCCACTATTAAAAGCTACTGTAATTGCACAGGTGTGAATATGTATCTCTGTGTGTGTATATTATATGTAAGTTTGTGTGTATACATATACATTTTTTATAGAAGGGTAATAAATGCATTAATACAAAGTAATTTTTCTGTCTGAGTGCCCATATTTCTAAAGGCTTTGGAAGGGAGAGAGAAATACATTACTTTAATTCTATTACCCTACAGGGATTCCCTCTAAATATAAAAGATTGTTACAGTAGCGATCCTAACTCAGTGAACTTAAACTTGTCTTTAGTTCTTCATGTAATCTTCAGCACAGTTGATTCTTTTCTTCCTCTTTAACTGCTAAAATTGAATGTATCTCAAACCACTAAGTATTCACTGAGCATCTATTGTGTTTGCAACATTCAGCTGGGCTCCTTTGGGGATATACAGAGGTGGTCAGCTAGTTAGGGAGATAAGATACAAACACATAAAATGTTTAAAACACAATGGTAAACATCAGTTTATAAGAATAAGATTTAAAACGCCACAAAATGGTATTTGATTCATTACCAAATAAACTCCGTGGCAACCATTGTTGCCACAACCACTCCCTCCACCCCCCCACCCTCACCCCCACCCCCGCCCCCAGGAGAGAGAAACATCATTGAAGATGCTGTCTAGGGTAGGAGACAAGGTCATATTCCAAATGAGTGAAATCAAAGGGATAGAAAATATGAAATACAGGAAGTGTTTAGAAGTCAGATGTCATAGGGTTGTTTTTATATGTAAATTGTTCTCCAGGTATAGAAATTAAGTTGCACTAACTCTAATCCCTAATGATTCAGTGACATGCATTTTGTGATACTGGTTGAGGATAATGTTTACTAAGTAAATCATTAGGAGTATTTACATGGATGAAGCAACGGATTGATAACTTAGTTCTTTCAGATTCCCCAGTAGTTTTTATGTTTTAACTTGGTGGTTCCAAGCAAATAATAAGAGAGGGATAACTATGCTTATGTGTAAAACTATACCACAAATATCATTCTGATTCTTTGAAGGCATATTGGGGTACTAAGATCTACTTTTTTTCTCACATGTTTTATCCAATTAAATATAAGGTCATTAAAGCTCATTGGCCTCCAATTTATTTTGCAGGTGCCTATGCAAGTTCTCAAAGATTACTGTCCATAAAAACGTTTCATTTATCTGGGGTGGTGCTCAAATAGTCCACTGACGACATTTTGTGAAACACTGGCCTAGAAAACTGGGGTCTTGGGTAATAATCCAAATGATTCTGTGAGGTCAAATGCTGGCAGTTTAATCTAAATTATTTTTATGACAGGGGTGCTGGGTGGCTCAGTCAGTTAAGTGCCCAACTTTCAGCTCAGGTCATGATCTCACAGTTTGTGAGTTTGAGCCCCGCATCAGGCTCTGTGCTGACAAGCCCAGAGCCTGGAGCCTGCTTCGGATTCTGTGTCTCCCTCTCTCTCTGCCCCTCCCCCGCTCATGCTCCGTCTCTCTCTGTCTCAAAAATAAGTATTAAAAAAAATTCAAGGGGCGCCTGGGTGGCGCAGTCGGTTAAGCGTCCGACTTCAGCCAGGTCACGATCTCGCGGTCTGTGAGTTCGAGCCCCACGTCAGGCTCTGGGCTGATGGCTCGGAGCCTGGAGCCTGCTTCGATTCTGTGTCTCCCTCTCTCTCTGCCCCTCCCCCGTTCATGCTCTGTCTCTCTCTGTCCCAAAAATAAATAAAAAACGTTGAAAAAAAAAATTTAAAAAAAAAATAAAAAAAATTCAAAAAAAATAATTTTTATCATAAAGAGACTATGCAGGTATATTAGAATTTAGCAATAGTACTGACAGAGTTATACTTAAATAGAGCTTCAGCTCTTGCCAGAAATGAAATCCCAAGCAATAAATGGAGAATATCAGTGCAGAACTTAAGGCAAAGCCCTCCAAAAGCAAGTTTTTGTTTTGGAGAATATGGAAAGCGTTCTGATTCTGTTACAGTCCTGCCTCCACCCCTCACCGCCATCCCATTCCTTTGGGCGAAACATATTAGCGCTTGACCAGCCACACTGTACATAGTGATGAGCAGACTTGATATCCCATTAATCCTGCCATGAGTTAGCTCCTCCATGCCCAAAAGGATTCTGCCCAAATGTGATATCACTTTAAATATTTTTTTTAATTAATATATTTATTTTGAGAGAGAGCAGCCAAGTGGGGAAGGGGCAAAGAGAGAGGGACAGAGAGAGAATCCCAAGCAGGCTCCATACCATCAGCACAGAACCCAACATGGGGCTTGAACCCACAAACCGCAAGATCATGACCTGAGCCGAAGTCAGACGCTTAACCAACTAAGCCACCCAGGCGCCCCGAAACATGGTATCACTTTAGAGTGGAAGAGACTGATGAACTTCTTGGTGTTCCTTTGGGATTTTGGTTATACTCCTCAAATGGTGGCCACTACGAGACATCCAAATGAGATATGTTTCTGACTCTCTTCACTCAGTAACTTTTCATTCAGCAACTTAAGTGACAAATAGTGTATCTTGCTCATAATGTATACAAATCACATAGACAGAAAAATCATCACTGTACAATTCTTTCCTAAAACTGACATTGAGCATTTCAGAATTTGGCGAGGAAAGTACGTTCAGAGACGGAACCAAGCAAACAAGAGAGTGTGCCTAACACATTTAAGGATTTAGAAGCAGAATGAAACTGACAGATCTAGGAAAGTTAAAGTGCTGCTTGAAATTTTCCAAAGCAACAGGCTGGACAGAGATTTCAGGTACATAATCATATGATCAAAGAAACAAAAGTAAAATTTAACAGAGCAGAGGTAATAAACCTTTTTTAAAAATGTGAGCCATTATTTTAAAGGAAATATGATTGGTAGTAGGGAATTTAAAATGACTGTAATTTAGTAATTTTTTTTTAAAGGAAACAATGTAAGGGGCACGTGGGTGGCTCAGTCAGTTAAGCATCTGACTTCGGCTCAGGTCATGATCTTGTGGTTCGTGAGTTCGAGCCCCGCGTCGGGCTCTGTGATGTGAGCACAGAGCCGACTTCGGTTCCTCTTCCCCCTCTTTCCCTTCCCCTCCCCCACGCGTGCTCTCTCAAAACTAAACAAACATTAAAAAAAGGAAACAATGTAAAATAACAAAATATATTAAAATTAAGATCAGGGAACATAAAACTTAATATAATTAATTGATATTAATCAATAAAGTATATACGTACAACTTTTTACATATCTATATGCTATTTTCAATGCTTTACATGTATTAAGTCACTCGATATTCCCAATAACCCTACAGGGCAGACAAATTTTGGCCCATGTTATTGATGAAAATACTGAGGCACAGTAAAGTAATTTACTTGCCAAAGGTCATCTAGTTAGAAGAGCAGGAGCCAAGATGGGAAGCTGACACATCATCTTGGCTCCCAAGTCTCTGTTCTTGTTATGTCCTACTTCATTTCTCTCAACGAAGAAAAACTAGGAGGAGGAAGGGAGGAGAAAGGGAAGGGTGGAAGAGGAAGAGAACAAGAAGGAGAAAAAGGAAGAGGAAAATTTACAGAGAAAGAAAATAGGAGTTTCAAAGTACTTTAATATATTGTTAACTTCTTGAATATAGCCATTACATGTGACATCTTTTATACCCAGTGCACCTAGCACAGCCTTACTCATCATTGCCACAACAATAGCTAATATTCATTAAGTACTTACTGGGTAGCGAAATGGGCATATTTTAAATGACAATAGTAATTATAATACTAAATATCTTTGCACATTTATTCTGTACCAGGCACTTTACATGAATTAGCTCATTTAACCCTCAGAGGAGCTAGGTGGCTTTGCGACATTGGGCAAATTACAAAAATATATAACCTCATAAATAAAATATGGGATTAATGACAGTCTCAACATCCCAGTGTTTTATGAGACTGAATGAATTAACAAAGTTAAAATGTTTAAAACTCACTTGAATGTAATACCTTCACAACAAACTTAGATGTTCTCACTTGTTATTGGTATAATTACTATTATTTCTGTTGCATAGATGAGGGCTTGCTCAAGTCCTCAGAGCTTGGAGGTAAGGACACCAATATCTGAAGTCAGGCAGTGTGACTTCAGAGCCCTCCACATTACAAGTTCACAATAAATATTTGTTGACTGCATGAATGGAGGGATGAATACATGAGCTGGAGAGATATGGGCAGATGGAAAAGAAACCAGCTAGGTAGAAATTGAAGAGAGAAGGAAAGTGGGATAGTCAGTGATAAAAACAGGAGAAGGGAATTGAGAGAGAGGGGAAGGAGAAGAAGGGTAAGAAGATGTGGAACAAGAAGAGAAGTTCATTACAGGGAATTCTCAGATAATAGTGAGGTCATTTTCTTTTAATCACAAGCTTCAATTAATCTAAGAGCGAGCACTCTGAAATACTAGAGATCATACTGAGAGAATTAAAGGCGACATTAAAGCAGATTCACCTTGAAGTTAGCAAAACTTATTATAGAAATGGGCAAAGATAATAGGAAAAAATACCTGGTGACATGGCTCCATGATCAAAGTAGTTATAATACCTCTAAGCTACAATGTTTCCAGATTTACATGCCCTGAGGAGGTCTCCCCCCCACCATGAGTCCCTCAGTCCATGGGACAAATGAGAATTTTGAGCTTTGAAAGGTTTTCACAAAGAAATCTCTCACATAAAAATAAATTAAATAAATAAATAAATAAATAAATAAATAAGCACTCTGTATTCAGCAGAGAAGTTGAGAGGAACGTAGAAAGAATTAATGGTTCTAAGATTGGTGAGTTTTAGAACAACCACCGTGGTGATTTACATACAAGGTTATCTGGAAATAAATACAATAGCCAATAATCCCTTACATTTGAAATGATGCCAATAAAGTTGTAAGATTTTCTTAGGTCCTTAGATGCTAAGAGGATTGCCTGACATTTTGCTTATTAAATACCTGGCACAATGCCTCATACAGAATAAATGCTCACTTAATCCATATGAACTGTTTTTTTCCCCAGGGCTATAAGTAGCACGAATAGAGACTGCCTAGAGACTCACAGAGGTTAAACCATTTAAGGCACTAATGACTCTGTATAATGTTGAAATGGTAGGTTGTGGAGCTGAGACTGAGTAAGACTGGAAATGAAGCCAGGAGTTCTGCAGGCTCCACAGTCAGGAAACGCACAGATGGTTATAAACAGAGAAGGGACTTCCTGAGTGTGTGGCAATGATTCTGGGTAATGGAGAGGAATGAAGTGTGGTTGTATATGAAGACTGACTCAGGTGAAGGAGGACATGGCACCACCACACCCCCCCACCCCGCCCCCCCAGACAAAGGTAGCTGTGAACTTACAGCAAGGTGATGGTCACAAATACAATGAAGTAGCCAGGGATGATGGAGGTCCTCTAGAAGGAAAGCTAGAAAATGGCAGGTGGATGTTGACTAACACTGGCAAGATTCTCAAGGGAAACATGAGATTAGCAGGTGACAACAGAGGAAAAAGTGTCTGGCTAAAGGGCAAAGGAAGTGGAGTCACCAGGAAGTCTGGGCACGAGAAGAGTAAGTATGGTGTGTTGAACAAAGAAGATAAAGCTGTGGTCTAGATGGAGCAGTGGGTAGTGATAAGACAGCCCAACAAAGAGCAATGAGATAAGGGATCTGAGAGATGGTGAAGACACAAGTGGTGATGAGGAAATGAGAGATTCTCCCTTAAGAAGGTATTGAGAGTAGTAATAAAATGAGCGAAGTTTAAAACACTGAGGTTGGGCAGATGGCCAAACTACCTTTTCCTTCCAGGAAACCATATGGTCCTTCAGAGATTAAGTGTACTGCTTTTGCAACCATTAAAATCAACACTGTTTCTAAAATGTCTTGAGGGACGCCTGGGTGTCTCAGTCGGTTAAGAGGTCAACTTTGGCTCAGGTCACGATCTCATGGTTCATGGGTTCAAGCCCCGCGTCAGGCTCTGTGCTGACAGCTCAGAGCCTGGAGCCTGCTTCAGATTTTCTGTCTCCCTGTCTCTCTGCCCCTCCCCTGCTCACACACACACACACTCTCTCTCAAAAATAAATAATAAGTATTAAAAAAGTTTAAAAAATGAAATGTCTTGATATATTTGATGGTGAGTCAATGGACTGTAAGCAATTCATAGTGGAGAGCAAGATCCATGAAACTAGCGATTGTTTCTATTTTGCTGACCAAGCTATTCTCACTGCTCAGTTGGAATTCCCATTACACATACAGAAGTTCAGTAAATAATTTACTAACCCACTGGACTTAACATTTTTTATTTTATTTATTTATTTTTTATTTGAGACGAAGGGGGGACAGAGAGGGAGAGAGAGAATCTGAAGTAGACTCCACGTTCAGCAGGGAGCCCAACATGGAACTCGATCCCACAATCCTGGGGTCACGACCTAAGAAGAAATCAGGAGTTGGACACTTAACCGACTAAGCCACCCATGCACCCCATGGGCTTAACATTTTTTAAAAGCCAGTGAGAACCAGTAGTCTTTGGGATGATAATAAAAACAACAGTAATTCAAGAATGGAGTCCTTCTATGTGGGGGGCATATACAAATCAGGCTACCTTTTATTTAAGCCATGCTTTGAGTATAATTTGTAGCTTTATTATCCCCATTTGCTATGAGAAAATTGAGGATGAGAGGCATGAACTAACTTAGCAAAAATCACTCTCATGCCAAGATTCTTATTTTTCACGTTGGCAAAAGAGTTCTTTAAGGATGAGGAATATATTTGGGAATCATCAGGCTTAAGGTCAGAGTTCTCTGCCCAAACTTGCTGTCATCTGTCTTTAATGGTAAAGGTGTCAGAGGGGCGCCTGGGTGGCTCAGTCGGTTAAGCCTCTGACTTCGGCTCAGGTCACCTTCTCCCGGTTCGTGAGTTCGAGCCCGCGTCGGGCTCTGTGCTGACAGCTCGGAGCCTGGAGCCTGCTTCGGATTCTGTGTCTCCCTCTCTCTCTGGCCCTTCGCCTCTCGACCTCTGTCTCTCTCTCTCTCAAAAGTAAAATAAAAAAAAAAAAAATTAAAAAAAATTTTTAAAACAATGGTAAAGGTGTCGGATAGTGTCTCCTGCAATTCTCCATCTAACCACACCTGCATCATGGTTGGGAGGAAATAGCGTATCACCTGACCTGTTTAATGTGCACGGCACATCTTTGAGGTAGGCACCATTTCCATGAGGAAACCAAAATTCAGAGCTGGTAGGAAATTTTCTAAAGTCATTCAACTAATAAGTAATGGAACATTGAGCCAGGATTTGAACCCAGTTTTTGTACGGATAAACATTCTAGGCTTTTCTTTTTCTATCCTATTATAATTTCAGAATTTTTGTTTGATGCTGGACTCATCAATAGCCATGTGGTCTCCTGTACTCTTAGAACAAAAAACTTCCTCCAAGTAAAAGTATAAGGCAACTTAAAAAAATAATTTCATTTGGCACTTATTCTCAAGTATGTAATTATATGTAGGGTAAAATGATATCACTTTAAAAGGCAACAACAAAAAAATTAGTTACAATCTAAAGTAATGACATTTCAGTATGGGTAACCTGGTCAGATGATGAACTCCTTCTGTGTTTTATAAACCTTCCGCGGTGTAAAAAAGCCTATGAAAATAATAATGAGAAAAAGGGTTTTGTGTATATGTAAATAGAAAGGCACAGTGAAAAGAAATGGAAATAAAGTAACCAAATTATTCATTGGTTAAATATATAAGACCAGCTTTAGAACATCACTGACATCCAAAACATAAAAATGTGTAGGAAACCATAAAATTGACTAATAATTAGCTGATAGCTTATAGAAATTGTCTTAATTTATATTTTTATTGTTGTTTTAAACAGTTTTGAGAGTATTCAATATGCATTCATTAAAAGGGTTTAATCCTATAATTTCTTACCATTTTCTCCAATAACACATGAATATGATTTTAAAATAATGTTTTACAGATGAGAAATGATGTTTTCCACAGATGAGAAAAGATGTTATAGCTAACACATCTGTACTCTCATAAAAATAGAAATTAGTTTGGCAAAGAAAATGCATTCATATTAAAATATTACGAATTAAATGTAATATCATAAAACCTCTACCTAAGAAAGCCATGAAGTTAAACCATTCATCACACATATTTAATGAGGCATTGTCTCTAATATTGGCTATTTCCTACAAAAGAAGACATACAGCAAAAAGTCTTCATTCTTAAAACACCCTTGCCTGAATGTTTAGGCAAATGTACTTGAATTAGAAAAAATTTTATTAAATTATTGTAATACTTTTATTCAGACTTTGTCTATCCCAAAGCAATTTTCCTTTAAGAAGTCACTACCAACTTATTAAGCAATGCATAAATATTTATAATCAAATATTTGGATCAATATTTTATTTCCTAATACAAAGGTTTTTAAAATTCAAAACGAGGTGGCTAGCTCAATCCCACACATCCCAAATCTTAAAACTGCCATTGCAATAGAAATGCCAAATGCCTTCCTGAAGCATCTATTTTAAACCTCCCCAAGTGAAATTCCAACCGCTGTATCCAGTGTCACAAAAAAGCATTTGCAAATAGTTAGCTTTTCAACTGTATAATTCAACTCTTTATGTCAACTATATAGTTCAACTAGGTGTATCAAATATATATTTTAAATGGATAATATAAAATATACAAGTACAATTTCTACAAATACAGCTTTAGTATTTGTTGGCTTTGCATTTTTAGTGACTTAAAAATAAGAAACAATTTTATTTTTTGAAAAGTAAATAAAGAGGCATCTATAAATAAAGATGCATAGAAACTACGCTTCCCTTTTTCCTTTAGCATATAATGTACAGATAGATATAGATGTAGTTATATAGTTCTACACTAAATTAGTCCAAAACACTTGTGATTGGGGCTAAGTTAATTGGCCATCTCATTTTTTAACTAATTTCCATTGTTTTATAATTCTGTTTTATAATAATGTTTCATTCTTTTATAATGTCTTGGGGACATTACAAAATCAAACAAATCCACATGTACGGATGTAGGCTCACTTTTTTTCGCCCTCTAAAAGTCAAGATATTTTTGCTGCTTCTGCAGATAAATGTGTCTTCCACAAACAAGTTGTTTTTCAGTCACCCTTACCTACAGTTGATATCCCTCTGGTATATGCGATGAAAGGAAAATTTTCCTCAAAGAGAAAAATAAAGAATGGTAGGTAATTCAATTACAGAATTTCCCACTGATATCTGTGATGTGGTTCAGTAAATGTCTTTTCTCCACCCTCCAAAAGAAAGGGTTAACCATATACATATTTTTGAGCATTTTCAACCCAATTACAAATAGCACCAAAAGTCCCTTTTAATATGGAGCTCCAGAGGAAGAATTCCCTTACACGTGCCCTCCTCCAGCTTTCCTCCCCCAAAATGGTATCTTCAGTAGAGCTGGAACCTCTATGGATCACAATATTGTTTGCCCAGGATGACCAATCTCTGAGGCAGGCTTTTTTTTCCCCCCTTCAAGACACTTCGTGTTAACAGCTTGAGGGCGTTCAATCAGCACTGCTTTGATCTCGGCTGGAACTATAATTATTTAACATTGTTACATGGATTTCTATAATCCACCCCACCATTAAATCCCTTTTACGCCCTCATCTTCTGAGGCCTAATCTGCATCTGTACACTTAGTTTGTCTTCTCTGCTGGTCTCCTCACGAGCCTGCATTCTCCAACATTCCGACTGATGGTTTCCTCTCTCTCTTTTCCCCTCTAATGAAATCATTTTCTTACAAATTGAAAACGGCAAAAACGTCTCCTGCGTTTGGTCTATTTTTAAGAACTTTCTATTGAATACCAGTATCATCCACCATTCAACACAAGTTTTATTTTTTCCACTTTTATGGAATTCATTTACTCAGTGGAGGTTTCATTAAAATAATGATAAGCATGTATTTGATTTTTTTCTTTAAAAAGGAATTTTTATAAAAGCCTATACAACAGAAAGTAGCCAACGCTGTGACTTTTTGAAAACACAAAAGGAAGGATTTGGTAACATTTTGCCCTTCCTTATTTCTTCTTCAGAGAGTGAACTGAGCAGTTCTGGATGGGCCTTAAGATGGAAATATACAAAACCGATTGAGAATAGACATCTCACGAGAGCAGCTCAGTAAGAATGTCCAAGGAAGTCTGTGAAGTAAGTCCCAAAAAGAAAAGGGGAGAAGGCAAGTTTGAAAAACTGTAAGGCCCTCCAAAAACCAGAGAACAGTACAGAGAAGAAAGCCCAGGAGAGAAGTGGGGATTTGGGGCCCTTTTCCAGCAACTATATTAGATTCTCAGGTTGGGATGGCCATGTAATTTACAGTGTCCCTACTTCTATTGATTTCCCATCCATATTTTCTTCTATCTACTTTAATACTTTATTCTATGATTTTATATTTTATGTTTTTTATAAGCCACCCCAAGTCCTTTGTGGAATGAGATTGGACAAAAGGCTTTTTTAAGTAACTCTTTAAAAACCTAAAATAGTTTTTAGCACTTCAAGTTCTGTTGGAAGTTATATTCTAATTTTTTATAATGTTCATTTTATTTTTGAGAGAGAGAGAGAGAGAGAGAGAGAGAGAGAGAGAGAGAGACCTCAAACAGGGAAGGGTCAGAGAGAAAGGGAGACAGAGGATTAAAGCAGGCTCCTGCCTCCAAACCATCAGCACAGACCCTGACTCAGGACTCGAGCCCATGAACCATGAGATCATGACCTGAGCCAAACACTTAACCGACTGAGCCACCCAGGTGCTCCTGAAAGTTCTATTCTAATCAAGGATGTTGAATTCTAGGAAAGACCCTGATTTTCTAAACAAAATAGATACAAAATCACTCGGTATTTCTCTGGAAATCTAATGGAGGAAAATGACATGAGGTTGAAGCAAGATTTAAGACATGAGAAAATCTGGCTATAAAATCACGATGATGTCATGCTCCCATCACTTCTATAGTACTTAATGCTGTGCCAGACACTCTTCTCAGTGCTTCATTCATGTAATGTTCACAAAACCCTGTGAATCAGGTACACAGCACTCCTATTTTACAGATGAGAAAGTTGAGGGGCAAGAAGATGATCTGGGGCAAGTAATTTGTTCAAATGGACTGAGCTGTTAAGCTGTTAAAGCAAAATTTGAGAGCACTTTTCATCTCCGATTGTGTCTCCATTACTCCACCACCCTCCCTATAGGTTTGACTTTACTAGCAACAGAAGACTAGGTAAGCAACCTAACTACTTACGACTTCACATCTTCACCTATAACACAGGGGTAACCTATCAGGCATGTTATCAGAATTAAAGGAGATAATAAATAAAATCACTCTTGTAGTGCTTACAAAAAGGAGTGTCCTCTGGAGGGCTGTCGCCAGCATTAAGATTGCCACTCTCAATGGGAGTCCTGGCTGAGTCATTCCCCCACTATGTTATTAAGGTTTTGAAGCCTCAATTCCTCAGCTGTAAAATGAAGCACAGTGAGTAGAGTCAAAGGGCTCAATTGACTCTACTGGCTATTGAATCGTGGCTGTGACGATTATTATGTGTTTTCCAGGACAAAGCCAGATAAATGGTGGAATTACACCTAGTAACCAAAAAGTTTTACACTAGAAAGGAAGCCTTCAAATTCACACACAAATACATATTATATATCCATATATTTATCCATATATATATGTCCATATATATCCATATATATGTCCATATATATCCATATATATATATATGGGTCCATATATATCCATATATATATATGTCCATATATATATATATGTCCATATATATATATCCATATATATATGTGCATACACAAATTAAACTTAATAAAAGGTTTTAATGGAAAAATAAAGCATATTTTCCTTGTTTGTATTTTAGCAAAGGAAAAAGACAGACCCCCAGTTAGATGAAAGGATATCAAAATATGGTAGCAAACAACAGGTGCCTTAATCAAAAAGGAGGAATTGTATGGAAAATAAAGAGGATGCGATGATTAGCACAATTTCTGGAGTGAAGCTGCTTCATTTCAATTTCATGATTGTTTGCTTTGTGACCTTAGACAACATACCTAACATTCCTGTGCCTCAGCTTTCTTATTAGTCAAGAGAGAAATAATATTCCTAGAGTTGTCATGAGGGAAAACTATGAGAATCTGTTTGCTTTTATATTCTTTGTGCCTATACCAGTAACTGGCACACAGTAAACTCTCAATAAATATTAGGTACCAGAGATGCGAATGCAAAGGAGGAAACTAAAAAGTTCACAGGAGAGGAAAATATTGCTCAGAACAGACTTTTATCATTTCAACATTAATTCTAGGTAGTAGTTTTGATTTTTATTAGTGTAAGAGAAGAGCACTCTGGAAAAGAAATACTTTAGGTCATCTTATTTTCTGATTTTACTTTTACCAGTATTTTAATTCTTTGTTTTAGGATTTCTTAAGATGAATGTCAATGAGCCCAATGGAGGAACTGTCTTGAATTACATAAATTTAATAATATTAAATACCCAAAGGGAATCAGAAGTATTATTAATTTCATGTGCTTTTAAACCATAGTTGAGGTATTTCATGCATTTTGTAATAGTTATATATAATTCCATCTTCATTCTACTTTATTAAAATATTTGATAACTATTTTTTTCATTTTATTATGTTTACCTCTAAAAGTAAAAAAAAAAAAAAAAAAGAGTAAAATCCAGAAAGCTGAGTTAACAACCTCTTCTTTAATTTTTAAATGTGCTAAAATAATCTACTATATATTAATCATTAATTATTAGCATGAAATGTTAGCCTTAAGTTATAGGAGTTCTTAAAATAATTCACTTCCATTTTTCCAGACAGAAAAGCCTATTTTATAGGAAATTAATTTTGCCACATAATTGTAATTAAGATTTTTAATGAACAATTTGTACTTTTCAAAAATATCCACTTGTTCTTTAAAAATCAAACAATTTTTTACTTTAATACACACTAATATGTCAAAAATGTGACAAAAATGCATGATGTGTAACTGAATGCTTCTTAAAATCTCACACTTCTCTTCAAATGTAATCTAAAATGTAAGCATAATTGTTAAATCTAATAACTTACAATAGTTAAAATATTTTTTATAATGAATAAAAAGCATTTTATTTGTCCTTACAGACTAAAAATAAAGGTTCATTTTTGTTCATGCCACCATTAGAAAACTCTTGCTTTCACACTGCTCAAAAAACTGTGTGTATGTATGCATGTGTGTACGTGTGCATATGAGTGGATGTGGGCGTGTGCGTGCGTGCGTGTGTGTGTAAGTGACAAGGATGAGAGCAGAGACTCCACAATCAAGCTGTTTCTGGCTTGCTCCCCAGCATCACTTCCAGATCACTGCTTTCCTGTGCTTGGGATTTGGGTGAGGAAACCTTCCTTCCTCCTTCACCACTTCCAACCCATCTTCACAGTGACCACAAATACTTACGAACAATGTCAACGACTTTGATTTTGCCCAAGTTTCTACTGTGTCCTGATCAGAACTACTACAGTGGGCTATTGCCCAGATGTCTAATGTCGGTCCCTGTCTCACTTCTAACCACAGTTCACCCTCCATATTAATGCCGAGTAGGGTTTTACTCTGCTTGGAATGCTAGAATATCTTTTCTCTTCTTCTCTTTTTATATCTCTGAAATGTCTCTATGCTCACAAAGTAAAGAGGCCTTAAGTGGCCTCCCAAAGCAAAGACACAGGTCTCTTTTTCTGGGCTCGCTTCATATTCTTCAATGACTTATGTTACCCTCATTCATCAGCTTGGGGTAAAATTTCGGTTACCGAGATGTTAAGCCTCTCCCTCTTGAGACCTTTTTCTTTATCCCTCCTCCCCAGTTCTCTAAGAATCCCCACCCCAAGAGCGAGCCCCACTTCAAAATTCCAATATGATCAGTTAAGCTACTGGAGCCCCTGTTTTGCTCTTGATTCGTTGGTGTCATTATTGAAAACCATTAATGCACAGGACAATGGAATCTCCTTCTCTACCAAGGTGATAGCCAAGTGGGCTCATCTCTTGTACACTCTGCCACAGTGCCCCCCCACAGCCCCCCGCCTTAGGCTTCAGGGTTCAGTTTACTTAGTTCACACTCACATCTCAGATCAGCCATTCTTCCCCAGAGCAGGACCCTAGGACACATTGTCTGGTCACACAAGGAGTTCCAGATTTAAGAACAAAGAGTGAGGAAAACAAGTCCTTGTTTTTCTTAAAACAAGTAAAACCTAAGCCCTTACTGTTGAGTCCTGGCTTTGCTTGTTTTCCAGAAACCTGTCCTTGGTATACTTTCCCTGCTAGCTGACTTTGGTTAAGGCCGTCCAATCCAACCTGGTATTGACTGAACTGTGTCCCTCCCACGATTATAGGTTGAAGCTCTAACTCCCAAAGTGACTGTATTGAGAGACAGAACCTTTACAGAGTCAATAAGGCTTAAGTAAGGCCATGAGGCTGGAGCCCTAATTCAATAGGACTGATGTCTGTAAAAGAAGAGGAAGAGACATCAGGAGTATGCACACACAGAGGAAAAGCCCTGTAAGGACAGAGTGACACAGTGGCCATCTAATCTACAAGCCAAGAAGAGAAGTCTCACCAGAAACCAACCCTGTGGGCACTTTGATCTTGGACCTCCAGCCTTCAGAACCATGAAGAAAAATAAACTTCGGCTGTTTAAGCCAACCAACCTGTGGTGTTCTGTCATGGCAGCAGAGCGAGCAGTGAAATCTGGTTGACTGCCCCACAGGAAGCAATACGTACGCAAATCAGTCCTCCATCTTGTCCCAACCACCTCTCTCCAGAGCTGTGAGATCTCCAAGACAGAGGGTGTTCATGGCAAAGTGACAAAAAGGTCTGAAAAGACCCTGGTTCTCATTTCCCTGATATTCCCATAATTAAGAAGGACCACTCAAGTGACTTCTTTTACAAAGAGAAAGCAATTTTAAGTAAACTTACTCTGTCCAGCTACAACAGTAAACATGGCAGGCATGAATTTTTTAAAATTTTATTTCATTTATCACCTTATCTAACCACTATTGCATTAGTCACATTACAATAATTCTTGTTTATATACCGAATGTCTTCCTTTTATTCAATTTTCAGGGTGGGGCTCCTGGGTGGCTCAGTTACTTAAGCATCCAACTTTGGCTCAGGTCATGATCTCATTGTTTTTGAGTTCGAGCCCCATGTCAGGCTCTGTGCTGTCAGTGCAGAGCCTCCTTTGGATCTTCTGTCTCCCCCTCTCTTTGTCCCTCCCTTGCTCACGCGCTCTCTCTCTCGAAAATAAATAAACATTAAAAAAATTTTTTTCAGTTAACTGAAGAAGACGGTAATCTTGGGAAACATCTAATTTAAAAGAAAAAATGGGTAGAGGAAACAGAGAGCAAATACTGTGATGACAGAAAATGTTTTCTTCTTTCCTCTTTTCTTTAAGGTTGCTTGTATTTGCCTTTTTATAGAAAACATATTGAGATACCATAAAGTTAAATAATGCACGGCTTATTAAAAACACTGAAAATAAGTGCTGTCAATCTCAGATACACAGTCACCTTGATATTCTCTGTCTGGCTTACATTCTATTTGGTTCTGTAAGACATACCATGTTTCCATCCCTATTAGAATACGCTCATGCATTTGTTCTTTTTGTTTTATTTTACATTATTTAAGTGTTTTTAACATTTATTTATTTATGAGAGACAGAGACAGAGTATGAGGAAGGGAGAAGCAGAGAGAGGAAGACACAGAATCTGAAGCAGGCTCCAGGCTCCGAGCCGTCAGCACAGAGCCCGATGTGGGACTGGAACTCATGAACGGCGAGATCATGACCTGAGCCAAAGATGGATGCTGAATGGACTGAGCCACCCTGGACGCCCCATACATTATTAACACAGTGTTCAAAAATGTATCAGTCTTGACTTTCATATTAATTATTTGTATTCCTATAAACAATATGTACGTAATAAATAATAATAAAATCCCTACCTTCCTTTTTATTATATTTAATTATCTTGAATTAATTAATTAATTAACATGAAAAAGGTTAGCAGAAGGGAAAATCCAAAGAACCTGTCAAAATTCCATTCAATCAGGAAGGCCCGTGATTGATTTTACACAAGGTGTCGGGTGAAATGAATGTGATGCTTCTTGTTCCCTCAAGAGTTTCTGCCCTGAAAACTCGAAGAAAAAAAAAAAAAACAACAACCAACAGTCTTTGATTCTCTGTATATTTACCCAAATGTAAACTTAGGTTTAACACCCAACATGTTATTTTCATTACTTTCCTCTATGTGACAACGTATTGAATAAGAAAGCTTTTTTTAAAACATGCAGCACTTTGAGATTTTCTTTTATGTTACCCTAAACTAAGGGCCACAGGAAATCTGCCAAGAAGGACTCCACTATTTGCAAGAAGCTCAGGTTCTCCCTCCTGAGCCTTCCTTTCTTCTTCCCCCCAAACTCTCTAAGAACTTCCAAGAGCTAACCCCATTTCCAAATAGAAGGCAAGGCCAGTTAGACCACTACAGACTCTGCTTTGCTTTGATTTCCAGGCAACCACCTAAATTACAGTTAGGTTTCTTTATGGATTTCATTGCTGATTTTTTTTTTAGGTTTATTTATTTATTTTGACAGAGAGAGAGAGAGAGAGAGAGAGAGAGAGAGAGAGAGAGAGAGGATGAGCAGGGGAGGGGCAGAGAGAAAGAGAGGGTGAGAGAGAATCCCAAGCGGGCTCCACACTCTCAGCACAGAGCCAATGCAGGACTGGAACCCACAAACCGCAAGATCGTGATCTGAGCTGAAACCAAGAGTTGGATGCTTCACCGACTGAGCCACCCAGGCGCCCCACATTGCTGAATTTTTACCAAACTCTTTCATTGTTGTTTTAAAAGTTCATAGAGGTAACAGATCTTCAAAAGATAGCCTCTTGTCTAAGTCTGGATTCCCATCTGTCAGGTGAAGATATTATAGCTTCTGTTGTGTTTCAGAGAGCCCCTCCATCCCTCAGAGTGACAAGAAAGATCATGGCGTCTAAGGTAACAATGGCAGGATGGGCAGGTCTAACTGGAAAGAGGAAGCTTCTAGACAGGCAAAATGGCAGCAAGTTCACCACACATGCAAAACCAAACACTTTCTATGTATGAATAAAAACTCAGAGCGTCTCCAATGTGAATTTATCACTCTGCCCTTGGGAACACTTGAAGGGATCATTATTATGTGTGTTACTCATCAGCACTAAGCCTCACCACCAGCACCTGCTTCCCTTCTCCTTCTGTGAAAACTGATCCCTTGGCCATCATCTCACCACCGCTTTCCAATAGATGACCTTCCTCTCCCTTTGCTACCACTGCACACTGTTCATGGCTCTACAGTGGAATCAACAGCAACGTATTTTAATTATCTCATCATTTATCTGTCTGCTGCTATGTACTATGAGCTTTTGGAAGGCAGTCTGAGTCCAAGTGATCCTTTTATCTTTAGAGTCTGGCACAGCTATTCTTTCAATAAATGTTTGAACTAATTAAATTAATTCAATGTGGGCCTGGGTCTACAAAGGTGCAAGGGAAGAAGAACAAGATCAGGCAAGCTTATGCAAGTTATATTCATGAGTGAATAAGTTGCAAGCTCCCAGTATCAATCTCACAAGCAAGTGTAGGAGTTTATTATGAAGACAGAATAATTCCCGGGGTCCAAACGTGCTCCTGACTAAAACAACAGAATATTGGCTGTTACCAGTGTGTATACTGGAAAGAATGGAAAGCATGTTTCTAACCCATATCAAATTTAGTATACATTACTATATATTATTAAATTTAACGTATCAATTACATTAAAAGTGATGAACCTCAAAAAAAACCACATAAGCTACTTGGTAAACTGGTTACTAGGGGATAAAAGTTGAAACCACAAAATTTAAAAGAAATGACAAAAATGTATACTGTAAAGTCTGAAGATATGGTAGGGTCACGCAAAAAAATAAAACACTAAAACAATCTATAAGTTAACGGACAGTGGATTCAGAATAGGTTAATGTGGGAACATAAATTTCTCCGAACGCATATTCTTAAATTCGGAGCTTGAAAGATTCTTAGGTAAAAATAAGAGTTAAACCGTAATAATTTTTCAATAAACAGTTTCACAGAAACCCAAATATATCTTTATTTACTAAGAACACTCAAGAATAGTTGTTTGCAATAGCTGAGTCCATTTGTTCACCCTTCCCTCCCACTACAACTTACCACAGTCTGGTTTCTGCTACCGGAGCTCTACTGAAATAATTCTAGTTAAAATCACTAATATCTGCATGGTGCTAAACTCAAGGAGAGTCTTTAAATCTCCGTCTTGACCTCTCCGCAGCAGTTAACCCAGGCGTGACTCCGTCCTCCTTAAAAACGATTACATTCTCCTGGTTTTCTCCATCTTGTCTGGCTACTCCTTATCAGTCTCCTTTGATGACACTTCTTTCCCTATCCTCCAGTGAGACATAGGAGTTTTTCAAGATTCATGTCCAAGCCTTCTTATATTTATTCCCACCCCAGGCAATTTCATCTACTCCCATGAATTCCACCAGCATGCATACGTTGCTGACTTTCCAATTTCTATCTCTAGACCAGACCTCTCACCAAGCTCCTGGCCTATATGACCAACGTTCTACTCAACAGCTCCCCTTGGATGTCTCGCGAAACCTGCAAATGACATATTAAAAATCCAGCTTGGGGCACCTGGGTGGCTCAGTCAGTTAGGCATCCGACTTCGGCTCAGGTCATGTTTTCACGGTTCGTGGTTCGAGCCCCGTATCGGGCTCTGTGCTGACAGCTCAGAGCCTGGAGCTTGCTTCAGATTCTGTGTCTCCCTCTCTCTGGCCCTCCCCCGCTCCCTCTCTGTCTCACTCTCTCTTTCAAAAAGAAAGAAACATTAAAAAAAAATCCAACTTATCTTTCCCCCTAAACATGCTTGTCCTTCGGTTTTCCTTACCTCAGTGAATGGGAATGAAATATTTGAAGTTGAGCAAGCCACTTTCAATCACACCCTCACATATATCCAGCACTCTCTATAAACACTTTCATCTCTTGATAACACTCTTGCATTTTTATTGACTTTCTTCTATCCATTCTCCACAGAGCAGTCAGAGCAGTTTATATTTAATGCAAATATGAGCATGTGGCTTATATGTAGAACATGTCTTCAGAGTGATCTTGAAGTTAAATTCAGTAACGGTATTGTGGACTACAAGGCCCTAAATCACTGAGCTCTTCCTTTAAGAGCCTCATCTTATAACACTCTCTCTATTCTTTATTCTGAAATTGGTAAAGAATGAGAAAGAATTAAGCACATATCCTCCCTTCCCTTTAAGAACAGAATTTAGGGGCAAACAGTGGATGTTGGAAAAACCTCCAGAAGATAATAATATCAGCTAATAATACAGAAGGGAGGATAAAATGTAAAAATCACAATTGTGCAAGCCCTAATGATATAATGGAACCTCATAATAATCATCAGGTGAAAAGTTGAATGGGAAATTTCATAATGGATGGATCAGGTGAACCCTCTGATACACTGTAATATAACTACAGGTGGGACATCTCATCTTTATGTAATATACACCGACACGAAGCAATAGAAAGTACCCAGCAATGTATATGTAGTCTTATTGCCTATAGTATTGATTCTGAATATATTAAAGGATCTAGATTTAACTACCAATTTATAACAAATGAGGGGATAGAGGAGCATGTTACACAACACTGCTAGCATGTAATCTACCTAATTTAGAATGTGAACAATATTCCAGGATAAACACACTGGTTTCTCTAGCAACTAAATGGGAGGGAGGAGTTGAGGAAAGAAAGACTACTATCAATTCTAAAGACGTGAGAATTGTATCAACTAGTATGTGGACCTTCTTCAAATCCTGGTTTGAAAAAAACAAACATAAAGACATTTCTTGAGATAAATGAGAAAATTTGAAGATGAATTTGAGTTTTATATATTAAGATTTACTTTTGTGCATGATAATGCTATTATTTGTGGTTATGTTTTAAATAAAAGTCCTTATTTATTACAGAGGCATACCAAAGCACATATGGGTAAAACATCATGACTTCTGTGATTCTTTGAAAGAAAGAAAGAAAGAAAGAAAGAAAGAAAGAAAGAAAGAAAGAAAGAAAGAAAAAGAAAACTGATGGAACCAGATTGGTAAAATTTGATAATAATTGAAGCTGGGTAATAGTACATGGGGATCTATCACATACTTCCCTCTTATTTTATGTATATTTGAAACTTTGCATATTAAAATATAGAAATTACAAATAAAAACAAATTAAGTTAAAATATTTGTTCCTCAGATAAGTCATTACTGATTTCCACGTCTCACAATATGGTTTATGGTATCATTTATATTTCTTCTGTACAACAGCCACCACATATGCAGTAAGCACTCAAAAAATCATTATTATTACAACTTGCAGTTTCTGGGAGAGCACAGAGTCTCTGAAGTAGAGGGTGCCTTGGTGGCTCAGTCGGTTAAGCATCAGACTTCGGCTCAGGTCATGATCTTGTGCGTTGGAGCCCCACGTCAGGCTCTGTGCTGACAGCTCAGAGCCTGAAGCCTGCTTCAGATTCTGTCTCCCTCTCTCAGACCCTCCCCTGCTCACACTCTGGTGCTCTCTCTCTCTCTCTCCAAAATAAATAAGCATTAAAAATAATTGTTTAAAAAAATAAAAATTCTCTGAGGTAGAGACCACCCTACTTATGTACTGACACATGTCCCAGAGTCTAGCACAGAGCATTGCATGTATTTGACACTTAATATACAGTTGAATAAATAAACTTTTGCCCAACTAACCAACTTATTTCATCTTGTGTCATCAATCAATATTATCCTTGTAATTAGTCTTCCAGTAATCTAGTTCTAAATTTGTGGCCCATTTGTAGCAAGTATATGTGTCTGTATACACTTGCTCTCATTTTCCAACTACCTCTAATGCACATCCCTGTGCTGGTCTTTACTTATTCTTCTGAGCCCAATTAAGTCCTTTTCTGACTCAGACAAAATAACACCAAATAACTGTAAGGTTTAGTTTTTCTTTCTTTCAATTCTCCGGATATGAGAGCCAATGTTTTTAGGTATTTTTTTCCGAGCAAAATGCTGAGTCAAGAAAAAGAACCAATACCAAAAATCCTTGTCCCCAAATATTTAATGCATATGTTTTAATGAAAGTGGTTATAAAAGGGATAGCAAAGGGTTCTCTTATATGTCAATTCCCACTGGCTGGCAGTATCTGCCTGGAGTGCTTTGTGGAAGAGAATTCTAAACTGAATTACGTCTCAGCAGGAAAGAGCATAATAATAAAAGTCCTGTTATGAACACAACTGAGGGGGGAGTAGCTAATCAAAGTAGGCAAACTGTGAAGCAGCAATACAAGCTTTATGTTTAAACTAAAAATATACAAAAGCATGTTTAATAATAAAACTTTTGATGTAGGGCCTAGACCTTTGATTTGTACAGGGCTCACTGACTGGTGTTCTAGTAAAGTCAACAACATTCAAATGCTTCATCTACAATTTGTAGTTTGTTTCCATAGAGTGAGGATGTAAAACCACTGGATTGAAGGCCACTGGATTAAGGATATATTTTATGCAGTATGTTATAACTCAAAGATATATCTTTCCAAACAATAATCATAAGTACTTTGCCTCCAACCTACTTTTTTTTTTTTGGTTGGGTTTATGTGTGCCCTAATTCTACATGAGAGTGAAAACCGGAGTAAAGAAATAAGATAAAAGGAACTTTTTTACTGAGTTTATGTGGCATTCTGTTCTGCAAAGAGTAAAGCTTTCATCTTTTAATCCGATATCCACTTAACTACATTACAGAAGATTTATTTTGACCCCCTCTTGTTTCATAAGGGGCTCAAAAGTCTGTAGCAATTTTTGACACTTTGTTATACTGTGCTTCTGACTCTCCTCCCCACATGCCCGCGCATGCTTACGCGCACGCGCGCGCACACACACACACACACACACACACACCCCTCCCTGCCTCATTTTCATACGGACACAAAGCATTGGGATAAAATGATGGTTCATTATAGTGGTACAGAGCTCTTATCTTCATCCGGCAAGAGTCATTTCCTTCCAAAGATTGAAATGCAAATGTGAAAATTAATGATAACTGCATTATCTGATAGCAGAGATAATACCAATTCACTGTCAGCGTAATACACAGTCATTCTACGATTTCCTCCGCTTCTCACAATATTCTTCTTACTGTCAGACTATATCTATGGTTAACTATGTTTCATAGGTTTCTGTTAATTTACTTCAAATGGCATTTCCCAGATCTTATATCTACCACATTTTCCCAATCAAAAAGGAAACGAAATCAGAACTGTAATCTCCAAGCCCTTCTTTGGACTAGTAAAGAGAAAGGGGAAAAAAAAACCCCAAAAACCCTGTATCATTAGTGTGTGCTTCTATCTCCCAGAGGTCTTCCAGCTACCATTCCACTTTATGCAAAACACTCCCATCTTCTGGGTTCAAGGCACAAAGCAGAACTAACCCCATCATCTACATGCTGAACAGCAATTGGATGAGGCAACTTATTTACAGATTTGGTGATCAATTCGGCGTACAGATTTGATGCACAGATGCAACAAGTACACAATCTGATTTTATGCTAGACATTTACTCTTCAAAACATACTTGCATTAAAATTTCCTTAACTCCATCACATTTTCAGCCCAGTTAAATAGAACATAGTTAATATAATCTGATGATGACTTTCACATAGCAAAATGATTTTGCAGAGTGAATTCACCATGCAGATGTTAAATGAAGGCACATCGTCTGTAAGGCATTGTAATGGCTACTATGGCACAATTGCCGAAATTATATGAAAAGTAATATTAGACCTATTTATTGAGCACTATGAAGCCTCGAGCTCCGTGTTTGACACAGAAAATTTCATTAATGAGGTAGTGATTATTATGAGCCCCATTTTATAAACAAAGAAACTGAGGCCTTGAGTTATTAACTTACTCAAAGTCACAAAATTCATGAGTGGCAGGGCCAAGATATAAATGGAAGAAATATTTTTATTTCTTCCCCACTCATTATACTACCCCCAAAATAAGTTTCCTTCTATGGAAACTCAGATTTCTATTTAACAATCTAGGAGCAAGTTGTACTGTTCTGTAATATATAATACAAAAAAAAAATTCCAAATTTTATTCTAGTAATTCATCAAATCTTCAATACAAGGTGTGATTTTCTACTTTATTTTTAAAAAGTTTTTGTAACATTTATGTATTTTTGAGAGGCAAAGAGACAGAGCACAAGCAGGGGAGGGGTACAGAGAGAGGGAGACAAAGAATCCGAAGCAGGCTGCAGACTCTGAGATGTTAGCACAGAGCCTGACTTGAACCCACAAACCATGAGATAATGACCTGAGCCAAAGCCAAATGCTCAACCAACTAAGCCACCCAGGCGCCCCTGTACTTTATTTTTACTGAAACATCTCAAGCACTTAACATGTAAATACGAAAATAAAAGCGCATGTTTTTCTTGACAAGGGTGTGTCAAAGAATCTAAGGGACTGCTTGATCAAAATTATATCTGTGTATACTTTTATTGATACATATTTCTTGAGATACATTATTTGCACAATTTGAATAGTGTGATATGTTCATTTACTAAAGCTCCTGGAAATTTCAATTATGGTAGTTGTAAGCCTAAAGGTAGGACTTAGATACATTCAATATTAAACCAGAGAAATCAGATTATTCACTATTCCCAAGTGCAAAAGAGGTAACCATGTTTTTAACTATGTAAACTAGAGAACTGGTATTCTTAGAGTTGATAGAAGATGTGACTTTTCAGGTGCTCATTTCATAGAGGTAGATGATGAATTTATAGTGATTTATCTGAATTTTCTCCCCTGAGTCTCCTTCTGAATCTAAATACAGAAGTCAGAACCCAAGACTTTGGCCATAGATTGTGGTTCTAAAGATTTCTTAAAATAAGAGAGAGCCAGAGATGTAAATCCTATTTCAAAATAAGCTCCATATTCTAACTGTTGGTTGGTGTGAGAGGTTCTATGGTAAGAGAAGACCATTAACATCAAGCAAATCCCACCCTCTCCCAAGCTGTCCGCTGGACACTTTCTACACATCATTTCTTTCAAATTTCATCCACATAACAATGTTTCAAGGTAGCTATTATTATTCCCACTTTAAAGGTAAGCAAACCAAGGCCTGGGCTATTTCATATGCCTAAGGTCACAAGACTGTTAAGTGTCAGCATGTGAACTCAAACACAGATCTGACTCTAGAATTTGTTCAGTTTCTTCCGTAGTTGAAACCATTCTCTACTTTCTAGGTTCACATGCTTAAATATTAGTTGCATCAGTCACCTAAACACAACGCACAAATAATTTTAAAAGATTAAAGAAGAGAAATGGCATCCAAAAGAAATATGGATGGCATCATACTATACCTTTGGACTTCTCCCTACACCTTTCATGATTATGAGTGCATAATAATTATTTATTGAATAATTAAATGTATAAGACTATTGGTAAACTGAAGTACTTACAAGGGTGATGACAGGAAGAAGAGTATTTATTTAGAAAGGAGAGAGAAATGATATATGAAGTACAGGCAAATGCAGATGAGGAGACAGTAGATACCAAGTATCATATCAATTAGGTTCTCAGCAAGGTAGTATCAGGGTAACTTTTTTTTAAGAGCAAGAAAGAAAAGTAAAACTTAAAAACAGTTCCTTGAGATATGGAAATAATGAGGTAATGACGTTTACATTGGCCTGAACCTTATAAGCTTAGTGTGGGTCTAGCTCTCCCTTCCAACAGAGAAAGATTCATAAAAATGTGAAGAATATTTAAGAGTCACAAATATTTAAACATTAAAAAATTTCACCACAGAAATGTTTACAAATGTAAGATAATTTTTCTAAAGACTATGTAGGTTCCTAATCGTAAGAGTTAACAAAGGTGTGAGCAATTACTAAATGTACCTTTTACTTGAATAACAAGTAAGGGAACAAAAAATTGGCACTGGGGGATTTGCATATGATAAAAATAGAACACTTCAGAAGAGTTGATACGTTACTGAAGTGAGCCATCGGGAAAGGTTGTGGAGTGGACTTCAATCAAACTCTTTAAAAAATATATATATAAATCCTGATTCATCTTAAATGATGTCAGCTCTATGCCTCTAATTCTTTAGATCATTTTCCTTGTCTTTTGATTCTGCTCTATTTTTATTTAGAGAAAGCTGTCTATCTTAGGTTGATGTCGAGGACTGGGTGGGAGGATTTTAAAATTAGGAGACCTTAAAATCACACCTGGCTCATTACCAATTCATTGGTCATCACGTCTTGACCAATTATTTGCAGTTAAATTCAAAACTAGATGCTTAGTATTTTTAAAGTTGTATCAGATATATTACCGGGCTTTAAAAAAAAATGCTGAGAATTTTAAATGGTTCTGCTTCAAGACTCGACAACTCAAAAGCCTTTATAATGATCAGTAATATTTTATGTGTAGGACCTAATTCTCACAGAATCCCTATGAAGTGTGAATGTCATTTTCTACATTTTACAAATGGCAATACAGGAACAGAGAAAGCAAGCAACTTGACAAAAATTACCCAGCAAATAAGTGGCAAATCCAGAATTTGAACCTTAGAATACAGAACGCAATTTCTAACTGTTTGGAAACCATCACTAAAACTTGGACGATTTTCTCCCCTTTATACACTTGGAAAGTACCAACACCGTTTTGCAAATAATAAAAATCGGGGTGAAATATTGATATAATCGCTATTATACGATAGCGAAAGTGCAAAAACATCCCCTATACTTTGTCCTGATTGAAGGAAAAGTAATGAAGTTTCTACCTTAAAATGCATATCCAACAGATATCCTTTTGTTATGAATCAACTTCATTAATTTAGGGGTTTCAAAATAATTAACCCCCTCTTTTTTGGTAAAATACCTGAAGGGAAAAATCTGTTATCAATTTTGCAACAAACAAACAAAAGAACTTTCTTATAGGTACATCTGCTTAGATACATACCTTTTTCCTTTAAAGTTTTTTTTTTTATTTTTTTAACGTTTATTTATTTTTGAAAGAGACAGAGAACAACACAGCACAAGCGGCTGAGAGGCAGAGAGAGAGGAAGACAAAGAATCAGAAGCAGGCTCCAGGCTCTGAGTTGTCAGCACACAGCCCAAAGCAGGGCTTGAATTCACAAACCGTGAGATCATGACCTGAGCTGAAGTTGGATGCTCAACCAACTGAGCCACCCAGGCGCCCCTAAAGTTTTTACATATTCAAGTGTGCCAAAGAAAAGAGCATAAACATGTTCACTACAACAACTAAATAATAATTTCATTAAATCAGATACATAAAAGAAATTTAACTCAACAGTGAAACAGCTCATCCTGGATGACACATCATTCTTTACCTTGCTCCTCTCTCTCTGTCTCTAAGTTAATAAGACAAGTTTACTTCCGGAAAAGCTTCCCGAAAAAGGCGGCATTGGGTATGCCCATGTGTTTAATAATTTACCACTGCGTGAATGTGCTTACATACTCCCAAGCCACAGGGAATACAGTGGGCCCCAGACCATCAGAAAGAAGAAAATCTGCCCCCTCCAAGTTTCCACCATCGAAAGAGCAGCCAGAATGTACACTCTGTAAGTAGGCATATCCAAAAGGCCATTAAATCTAATTAATTTTAAATGTAAAAACTCTAAGCAGCACACATATGCCTAATTCCATGAATAAAAAACAGCACAATACAAACTTCATCTATCCTTTTGAAATTAAATGTAATCCTCAAGAAAAAAAAATGAAATTTTCCAAAGATTTTTTAAATTTTAATCCAAGGAATTCTTTCCTCTACCGAGAAGACAGAAACATTATGCTATAAGGGGAAAATGCCAGAAGTCTACAACTTCTTCCAAACCCTTAAAAAGTGGTATAATGGCACTTTAAATATAACACATTTTGATCCAAAATCTTGTATAACCATTATGTTGTATGTATACAGAATACAAACATTTGTGTGTATCATGAATAACATTAGAAATGACATCATAATAATCAGCTATACTGCATCTTCATTTTTGTTTGCATTATATTTTCCAGCTGCTGGTTTCAGAAAATTACCACTGGAGTCCTTCTCTTCTTCACGCACAGCAGAGAGCAATTTGCAAAGTCATGCAAGGGTGAAAATGTGATTGAAATATAGGGATCTTTCTTAATGAAAAATGTTACTGCTTTAGAAATTATGGCTAAAACTATTTCAAAACCTCGCTTATATCTTTAAGTCCTATGACATAATAGTCTCCATTTATGAATATACCATCAATTGTAAATTACTTGGCACCAAATATAAAGAGTTTTTTTTTAGTGAGTTCTTATGAACTGTATATATTTACATAAAATTATGTTGGTGTTTAGGAGTATTTTCATCATTTTTTTTCTTGACATGATTAAATATCAGGATTTTTAAAATCAAATTAAATTTTCATTCATAAAGATGAAAATGTTGCCAAAACCTTGAATCAAATAGAAGTATCCGTTGATATTTTCTAAACTTCTAAATATATATTGAGATTTAATCTACAATTTACAATATGACTAAATTAAAAATATTTCTTTATAGTATTACTGTTACTTGTTTAAATGTGTTAAAATTATTCCCAAATTGAATGTAGATATAGCATCAAGATTTTTGTTCAAAAGAAACCCAAAAAGGCAAGTAGAATGAAGTAATTTTTATGTGACTGTGGAGTGAGAAAAAAATGGAGATTTTAAGCAGAAGAAACACTGCTTTTTCTAGTTTATTTAACAGAAAGATAAAAATCTTCTTTAAATAATGTTTACTTAAACTCCCATGTAACCTCCATTCACACACACAAATATATATATGTATACGTATATATATATTTATTATATATATATACATGTATATACATACATACATACATGAGCTGAGATTGTAAGAGTTTTACAACCTAATTAAAATTTAAGAGGAAAAAGTGAATTCCTGATAGTAGCAACAACCGGTTGAATTTTAAATTTTCTGTCCTACCTGGTCCATCCCAATCATCTGTCTCAACTCCAGGCTGGCCTGGCTTTTCTGACTGTGTGTCCCCATCTGATTCTGCGGTCTCCTGGACTCCTTCATCATCACCTGAAAACACCAACACAGAGAGAAAAGGGGAAATAGTTAAAGCTCTCTATTTGACATTCAGATCCGGTAAAGGGATGTCCTTAGAGTATGTCTAAGCATATGTTGGTTACATATATTTGTCATTATGCAGAGAAAATGACCATGATTAATCATTTTGATATCTACTGTGGATTTATAGTAAAGAAAATCAGCATTAGTCATCAATACATGAATACATAAAGTTAACTGCTATAAACAAAAACATTTCTGTAAAAAATTCAGTGTTATTAATATTTTATATAAGAATAAAATTAAAAAAGCAGTGTGTAATTACCACTTTTAATATGGAAAACCTTAACTCTTGTATTTCCAAATAATAATTTTTATAAAGGCAAGACGCAGCAAAACAAAAACAAAGCAATTAACTGGCTTAGGGTAAGACATATTTAGGTTTGGGGCCGAATTTAGATTATTTTGAAGATTCCGTCCCCCCTCCCCCCCCCCCAGCTTTTAGCTTGCTAAAACCTATTTTTTAAATGGGTATAAAAAGGCCATAAATAATTAGCATATGAGATGAGCCAGTGACTCAAGTCTTCACAATGCAAGAAACTATAAAGCTATACTTGAGAAGTGAAGGGAGTTCACACAGTTTCATGTTTTCATTTCCACATAAGAAAAAAAAATGTTATATTTTTTGAGCGAGAGTATAGTTATGGCAAAGAGCATATGTTAACAAGGCAAGTGCATATCAAGAGGTCTAATTTATAAGAACCTTCACTTTAAGTAATAAAGCAACTCCTTTATAGGAAAGTAATCCATGGTAACATGGTACACACAAAAATATTGCAAAATATACCTACTATAAATGGTAATAGAGATCAGAAAACCAAATAACAAGAAAATGCGATGTCATACCAAATTCGTTCCAAAATGGATACCAAAAACATGGCAATTAAATGTTGAATCTAATAATGCTAAAAATTTTAAATTAAATTGCTTGCCCATCTAGGCTTTCTCTAAAGTATTTTCCACATAGTTGTCCAAATCTATAATAGTACTTAAGTTTTTATATGATTATAACAAAAAATACATTGAATTCTTAACATCTTTACAAGTAACACAGAAATAACAAAATTTTCAGGAAGCGATTCTTATTGCAAAGACATTAATGTGATGTTGATGAGTTTTGAACGTCAAACTCCATAAATTTTGTATTTCATTTCCATATATAGCTTCACAAAATGAATCATTTTTAAAAAGTGGAATAAAGGTAGAGAGAATGCAGAAACCCAGTGACAACTCTGTTGTCACCATTTCCATAGCACAGGATCATTGGCTCTGGTGGGTGACAAAGAATAAAAAAGATACCCCCACACCGCCAAACCCATGTTTGGAATTGAAGGATCTTTGAAAGTTGAGTTCTCTCTTCTTTTCAGGATGACTACAATGAATAGCAAGGGAATTATTTCCATAAAATAATAGATACTGAGCATTTACCATGTTTAAGGAACTGTAGTAGATATAGCAGGATATATATGGAAAAATACAATACTTTTTTGGAAGGAGCATAAAACCCATTTAAGAGAGTAAGTTCACAAATAATGAGAGTGCAAGACAAGGTCCAAGTGCCATAAGAAAGGTACAAAGACTCAGGAGTAAGATAAGACTTTTAATCTGTGCTCCTTTTTACAGGTCACATAGAAGAACATGGACACATCAACCAATTATCTTACAAGATCAGTGGAAGAGTTCTGCTCTCACTTCTCAGACACAAAGAGGGATGGTTCTCAGCCTGCATAGACAAGTAGGCTGTACAGCCTTTTAATATTTTCAAATGCTGTGAACCCTGAACCAAGTGCCCCTCAGCCCAACCCTCCCTGCCCCAGCCCCTGTCTAGTGTGCCCCCTCCTATCTCCCCTAATCCAGAGACTAGGGGTTTACGTCTATTCAGCAAGAGGTTTATGGCATCTGCTCTGATCGGTCAGAGCCCAAGTTGTACCAGTTGTTAAGTACTTTGAAAAGTATGCCCACATATATATGAGTATTGAACTAAAGCTATGCAGGTAGCAGACTGGCATAACTGGACTCATTAAGGATTAGCTCTGGCAGAAAACCCTGATACTTTCTATGAGCTAGTTATTCTCGGCTTGCCCCTTCCTGATGGCCTCAATTGACTCTCTTCCCTCTATGTCCTACTTTGTACTTTGTGCCCCATGAGGCAGAATTCTGTGGACCCCATCACTGGGGCTGCTTTATTCTCTTATTCCTGGGCGGGTTCAATCAATGGGAGGCACTTACAAGATGAGACGATCAGGGAGCAGGAAGAGAGAAGACAGGTACATGTCCTCCAACCCCATCTTTTTTAGGGTCTCCAGTTGGGAGCAATGGCTGTGTTGTACGTGGGCACTCTTAAGCGGCTCATATGCTTCTCCCACACTCCCGCAGTACTATCACTTCCCATGACTCTTCAGATCAGGAGAGCTAACAGCTTCTCACTGTTGCCAGCCATCGGTGCTCCCCATCCCTTGTTGGTTTGGTTTCCTTAACCGTCTCCATACCTTGTACACTGTCTCTTCACCAAACTCTCTTTAGCAAAACCCACTGGCCAAGTTATCAGTTTCCTTCTGGGACCCTTACTGAAGTACTCAATTTCTTCCGAACCTCCTTATGTAATTATGTTCATAGTTTTTTGTCCAGTCATGCGTAGTAAGCTTTCTTTAAACAGAGTCACTTATTGAGCACTGGGTGTTATATGTTAAGTAATGAATCACTAATTTCTACTCCTGAAACTAATTATTACATCATATGTTAACAAATTAGAATTTAAATAAAAACTTAAAAAAAGCAGACTCACTTTTTATAACATACAAACATATTTTTTAATGAAAATTTTATCACTGCTATAAAAGAAAAATCAGGATTAGATGCTCCTAATAGAAGGTAATAATGAACATAAATACAATAAAAATAAAGGTAACATTACTAACTTCTAGATATTGTGTTTATTTAGACTCTGAGTCTCTGGTCTCATTTCCCTGTGATAGAAAGGAAGAGTAACAAGTTATTTAAGTCACAGTAATATGAAGATGAAACATTTTCACTGATCCACAAAGAATACAAAAAGCTTGAAAACCTTCTCACCAAATGATTCAATGCTACTTAATACAATAATCCATGTAGCACCTTAATCTTCTGGTACCTCTAGGATACCAGACCCAATTGGGGGAAATATGACCTTTACAACACTTTATTTTTCATGGACACTGGAGCCCACAGACTGAGTGGAGGTTTAACTCAGGGGAATAACGCAGGGGAATTTACAAAGGAAAATGTCTTCCCCAACAGTGAAGAGTAAAGAATGCAACCTATAACTTTAAACGGTGTCCGTTTCTTCTAAGCACTTTTCTCATGTCTTATGAATCTTGAAACAAGGAAATCTGAGCAAGGTCGGGGGTTGGGGGAGGACTCTGGAGATGATCTGACCCAAATTAGAGAAATTTACTGATTACAAAATCGATGCACAGATAGGGTAACTTATGTATGATCTTAGAGCCACTGTATTTATTTCTGCATCAGTCACCCCTCCCAAACCTTCACATGCTGGACCAATTAAGTGTTTCCCAGTCATCACAGGGGTGATTGATGGAAGCAGCTTTTAGTAGATATCCTTTCCTCAACAAGTAAGAAGCAGGATTATAGGGGAGCATGAAGAGGCATCATAAAGGCCACCACAAACAGCAGTTTATACAAGGTTAGGAATTAAATCTGAGTCTTCTAACTGCCTGTCTAGCATTCTTTCCAAAATATCCTTTCTTGCCTCTCCTATACTCCACCCCCACCAGTTGAGTAGAGAACCATGCATACCTGGAATAGCTGAATAATCCCAGAGCGAGACATACCCAAGCAAGCATGGGACATGCTGTTAAAAATTACATATCCCCCCCCCAAAAAAATTACATATCCAAGGGCTCAGATAGTAGAATTCTGGGTAGAACCATTTGGATAAATTAAGTTCCATATGCAGATATTAACTATATCATCCTGATGGCCACACAAAGGAGTAAATCTTTCTGAATTTTGCTATTACATTTGAATTGCTGGAAACTCGGGATGCCATGCAAAATTTACTCAATTGTGAACATTTATAGTGCATATTTCTGAAGATACAATGAGATATATACTTTCCCTTAAGGACCATATAATCTAGTAAAGGAGTCAGGTAATATGCATAAGAGAAGTAACCACTGATAAAAAACCATAATCAGGGTAATCCATGAATAATTCCAAATGAAAACACATAAGATACAGAAATCCAGAGACCAGAAGCGTAAAATGACATTGACCAATGGAGAACCTAGTACAATTAATTCTGAAGTTCTTCACATTGAAGTCAATGAAATATTTAAGTAGGGGGTTGATATGATCATGTGACACAAATACAATAACCAACATATATTTATTGGGTTTCCATGAACATGTTTTTTTCTCAGACATCTGGTCTTTGGGTCCCCCCTTACTTGTTCTATAACCACAATCTGACTCATGTCTCAGACATTCTTGCCCAAAAACTTTTGTGAGACTATAGTTAAGTCTACTTTGAAATATTTTATTTGGTAAATTACATATTTGGAAGGAAAAATAATGAGAAGTATAGTGGGAAAAAGGGATGTTTCGAAGACTATATTGTGGAGGAATCACAATAATCATGAAAATCAGAAGTTAAAAGAATTCCCCTGAATCTGTAAATGTTTATCTTTATTGAAGAGAGATGAAATAAACCATTCTTTATTAATATATTAAAATAAATTTGGAGTCCCAGGCACTGTGCTGAGCACTAAGAATATAAAACAAAGATGGTTCCGCTTCTCATATAACTTCAGACTAGGACAGAGACAAATCAATAATTGCAATCTTGTGTGGCAAATGCTTTAGTGAGACCAGTTCAAGACGTGACAGGAGCACACAGGGATGACACCTAACCCAGACTTGGTGCAGTAGAAGGTTCCTGGAGGAAAGAGCCAATAACATTTCTGAAATTCTGGAGGCGTTATCTTACATAAAACTGAATTCTGTAGGTTTCATGCCCTGAGGCTCCATGACTGAAAACCATTTCTCAGATTAAAAATGAAAGTCATCTCCCCAAAGAATTCCATATAGAACATTACAGTAATTAAGTTGCTGTGCAGGAAAAATGGTGGTGAAACTGACCACATTTCAATGATGTGAGAGTAGAATCCATACAAAGTTTTAAGATGCTAAGAGAAGTAATTTGAGAACTGCTACTACAGTATGATGGTTGAATGCATGAAGTCATTTCGTTCATTCAGCATAGGCTAAATTTACCCAGGATCATTCTCATCTAATATCTTGGGAAAAAATAGCAGGATGACTACAAATCTCAGCAGACCTTGATGCACACAGAAATTTGGTAAATCACTCAAAATGAAAAAAATATAATTTAGCCTATTAGAGGCTTGATTGAACTAGTAATTTCATATAATAAAATACTTTCATTAAATGTCACTTAACTGCCAGATTGGAACTATTGAGCTTAGATTTCAACTTGCACCAACATCTGGAGCAATACTCAGTATTGATAATCCTGATTCATGGGACAATTTGCTCTAATTTGTTTCATTATGCAGCACATATAATTAGAACTACTGAAAATAAATATTGCAGAGTATTTAGTTAAGGAAACACTGTAAAGATAGTTGATTGTATACAATTAACAGCTCAAAAGAAATTACATTTTGCAACTGTTTTAAGCTATTTTAAAACTGGGTAAATGTGCAATATATATCACATTAAGGAAAATAAACTCAGGACAGGAGAATAGTTTAAAGCCCTTGATCAGTTATTTAATCATGTTTCTTAAAGAAAAAAATGCGAAAAAGGAAAAGATGACCAAAAACATAAGACTGTCATGTGAAGTGACACACATGGGTGCAGAAAACAAAATGGGCTGGAATTAAATTTATATTCATCTCCGTACCTGCACATAAAGATGAATAAAGGCAGAGAACAGGTCTGCACGCTTGGGTTCTATATTAAACCTAAACATGGCTAACATTTCTTGACCACCCCTCAGCACTAGTTAAATGTTTTGTGAACATCACATCAGCCCTGCCATGCAATGTTATCCCTGTATTTCAGAAGAGTAAGCCAAGAGGCAGATATGTGAGAAGATGCCCAGGCATAGTGCTAGCAAGTGGAACATCCAAGAACTGACCCCAAGTCACTCTGACTCCAGCGACCATACTCCAAACCTATTGGGATATTACAGTGAATCTCTATTGATGATCAAGCAACAAAGATAGCTGCTTCTCCTCTCCATATATAATAGGCCTTGTTCCTTCACTATGCTTACATATTAAAATGAAAGATTTAATGGATATAATATTTAGAAGCATTATTTTTCTGAAGGTATACTGTTGGACTTGGAACTCAGTAAAATCAACTACACATAGATGCTTAATCAATTACCATTACTCGCTGATGAGTTATAAAATTAGATCTTGGTTTCATTCTTTTTACCCTAACCTACTGCAGTATCATTACATTTGCTAATTAATTGCCTTCAGCACATTATTTTTATTTAATAACTAAAATATGTCACATTTGTCAACTTTTAGACCCTTCATCTTCCGAGTTTATCTCAGGAAACTAACTCTCATTTTTATGGTAATGTTTTTATCTAATTCATTTTTAATCTTTTTACTAATGAAAAATGAAATGATTAAAAAACAATTTAATCGAATATGAAATCTCTGAATTACTTTTAAGAAAACACTATTTTTTCTCTTCACAATAGGGACTTGCTTCTTTCCCTTTCAATATATTTATTCTCATGGAAAATTTATACACAGAACTTTATTTTGATACTAATCCAACCCCAGCTTCTTTGTGATTTGAATGGAAATGACTTTATTGACCATTGTTTTTTATTTATTTCTATTTTTGATTCTTATATGTTTGAAATCAGTACTCTAAGTAGCTTATGAAAAATGGCATGAATAATTAATAGCCAAGATAATAATGACAAGTTTGTTAAGATACTGCTTCAAAAGCTTTGTTGGTAGGAAAAGGACAAGAAGACAGAAAAGGATGCTAGGAAGAGAACTTCAGAAAGAGCTAGGAATGCATTTGACATCCATTCATTTACTTGCTAAATTCTTTATTCACATACTTTTAAATAGAACTTTCAGTGTATTTTTAGCAAAGCACAAACACATTTAATGGAATAACCACTATATATATCCAGAGACCAATTCATAAAAAGATGAAACAGAATAAATGTCAAGCGGTAACAAAATCTATAATATTTCTAAAATTACGGCTATGGAGTTAATGGTTTTCCATTGCAAGATTAAACTCTTTTGTTGCTCTTTTAAAAGATATCATACATATTTTGTGGGCCCTTCCATTTTCCTTAGTCTAGTTTTCAGAATCAATGAGAGTCCTATAGGGGGAAATTGAAGGTGTTATTGAGCAATATAATACACAGCACAAATGACTCGGGGAAATGCACCAGAATATAGTCTTTCGAACACATGAAACAGAATCTTCAAATTCCATATTAGGTATTGTTGGCAAGGTGGTCAAAGCAGCAGCTCTCCTTGCTAGGCAAAAATAATTTCAAAACCATAAACACCTTTTCACCCAAAGTTAGACATGCCTGTATAAATTAAAGATTTGCCACATACTGAGAAAGCCACTTTTTCAGCACAAATAGCAGCAGTGTTTGCCAGCAGTCATACAAGAAAACAGCCCTCCTCAACCCTGCTCCTTTAATCCATGTAGTTCCTATCAATATTAACCTCTTATAGAAATTCTTGTACAATAAAACTATTGAACTTTCTTGACTAAGAGTGTTACTGTAGCTGTTAGTCATCCCTATAATGTATTTCGCAATCAGCTAAATCATCAAAGTATTTTTTAACAATGAACAGTTCAGAAGTGACAGATCTACTTTCTTGTTCACACTGCTTATCAGAGAATAGATATCACATATGTTTTCCAGGTGCTTCCTATAGTTAGGATACCTTCACAGAAGCCGCTCATGAAAGATAAGGTCATAAAAGAGATGAAAAATGTGTGAGCTTCATACACTTATGGTTTTATCATCAGACAAGATAGCTTTGGTTAAAGGACTGTAACAGTCAAAAACAGAAAACTACAGCTTTGTATTGAAGGGCGAGGACATTTAAGTTTACGATTCAGTTCTGGTTTGCTTTGCCTAATAGCCTCACGATATTGTTGGGCTTAAAACAACTGTTTGGTTATAGATTCATCAAACAAAAGCATCATGTTAAATTAACACTGCATTGTCAAAATTATAGATATGGTTATGTCGCCAGATACAAAAATAAAAATGTACAATTATTATCCCTTTTTGCCAATACCTAAGAAGATACCTAAACATTTCAACCATTTGATAAGAAAAGGTCCATTATTCTATGGACCTCTATAATGGTGTCTGACTTAAGTCTCCCTTAGATGTGCTGTAAGTGTATAAGAAAATGTAGGGTTTTGCCATATTCTGGATAGTTATATTCAGTAGACAGTTATTTTTAAAAATGCATGCGATCTCCTTACTATGTCACTGTTTTGGCAATAACCTTTCATCATATTCCAGAATATGAGCAATTAAACACATCAATAGAATAGAGTCCACATTTATCTGATTATGAATTTTCAGACACTGGATTTCTTGATTTCAGACAATTGTGGATGACAGTGGTGACAGCCATCCAGAGCTAAGTCTGCTACCTGGAGAAGAAGCTCCTCTCTACAGTTAACGGGTAACCACCATAATTTGTGGCATTCTATCACAGCCAGTAAGAGGAAATTATTCAACATACTGATGTTTATGGTAGCTATATTACATAAAAGTCACAGTGTTAATAACTCAGGAATAAAGGACAGTGATTTATAAATTATTTCTACAGTCTTAAACACTTACCCCACATTTGAATATCATCTCCCATGTGAAAAGAGCTTTTCACAAAGTTTAAGTTCACTAAAGATCTGGTACATAAGGGAAATATCCACATGTGATAAAATAAGGCAAATTCTCAGCAGTATATCATTCAAAAATTTCTGCTTATTACTTTTCTCTATGGACACTTGAAAAAAATCAATATATAAGCCAAGTGTGGGAGAATAAAAAAAAAAAAACCTACTTTAAAAAGATTTTTCTAAAATGTGTATCTCAAAGCTTGTATTTAACTATTTTTCCTTATTGTCTCTTCCCTTTCTCCCTACCTACCCCACCCCTGCCCCCAAAAAAACCCTCACTGAACTATTATATTCCATTCAGAAAAGGAGCACGTGGGTGCTGAAGCGTCCGACTTCAGCTCAGGCCATGATCTCACGGTTCATGGGTTCGAGCCCCATGTCGGGCTGTGCTGACAGCTCAGAGCCTGGAGCCTGCTTCGGATTCTGTGTCTCCCTCTCTGTCTGCTCCTCCCCCATTCATGCTCTGTCTCTCAAAAATAAACATTAAAAAAATTTTTTTAAATAAAAAGACAAAGAAGAGGATCCTACACAGTTAAGGCACTTCTTGCTCCAAAGAAGAAAGTAATGCCTGATAATCTGTAAGTGAGGATACTCTCAACTGTAATTTATCTTTTACAGATCTGTTGTTGTATTATCAAGAAACCATCATCCCTTCAGTCTGCTGGCTTCGGTCTTCAAGATTCAAACCCAGCATTCATTTTAGGAAATCATCACCATCAACAACAACACAAAGTAAAGCCAAATCTCACAGTCTCTGAAATGGTCTCTTTAACAAGCCAGCCCCATCTACACAGAAAGACCAAGCCAGTTTAAGATGATGTCTGAACACTGCTTTCCATAGAACCTTATTGTTTATTCCTTCCTCTTTAACAAAATGATTTTTCCAAAGAGGCCTCATAATCCATTTAAGAATATGATTCATAAGCAATTACTCATTACCATAGTGTTCCATTACTACAATATAATTTACTAATTACAAACAGACTTTATTCAAGCCACACATACAAAGTGCTAAAGGCCAACGGAGAATGAATATTCTGGGACAGCAACCAACAGCTTCAGTCTGTATCTGAAGGCCCTTTATCCAACACTAGTTCAGATACCTAATGACAAATGACTCTCAGAGCTCAAAACTAGGGGATAACAGTTATTTCTGCAGATAAATTGAAATTACACCTTACCCCCATTTTCTCTCTCTACTATGGCTTATGGGAAGCTTGGATTTGCATTTAATGCTTCAGCTTTCAAGATATCTATCTTCCTATTTATGCTCCTTCTCGTCATTTCCTATCCTTCACCTTAGGGTCATTGTCATCTCTCTGGCCCACACCTATTTCTCCAGGGTCAACTCACACAACAATCTCCATCACCCTCTTTGCATGTTCATCAGGCTCTTGCCAACCATATGCTGTCCCATCTATCTGAAACATTATTACCTCTTTTTATCTAATTAATGCCTATTCAGCATTAGATGCCAGCTCAAGTATCGTATCCTTAAAGGATACTTTCTCTGACCTTCCTCACTATGTCAAACCACCCTGTACCACTTATGTGATTATTTTAGTAATGCCTGCCTCCCCACTATCATGTAAATTCCAGAATAGCCAGAGGCTTCCCTGTGTTTACTTACATGGTATCCACAGCATGCCCCACAATGTCTGATATAGCACATGTTCAATAAATATTTATCAAACTGGATAAAGTATGCATATTGAGTGAACTGGCTGCATAATGCTTTGAGTCATTAACCCAATAATCAAGTAAAGGCATATAAAATCTATGCCCTTTGCATAAGCTGAAAACCCTTCATAGTAACAGAATTTAGAGCTGGGCATGTGGCCGCCTGATCATAAAGACCACATTTGCCAGCCTCCCTTTTAGTGAGGTGGACCACTCATAAGACTAAGTTCAGGACAAGAGAATAGAAATAGGAGAGTTTTGTGGCAGCTTCCAGGAACCTATCCTTCTAGTTGAATCTAATCCTGATTACGTTTGCATATCTGTGCAATAAAAAGGAAAAAAAAATATTCTAGGTCACATCAGCCTCATTCCAACTCAGATCCAAATCTAGCTTCTACCGCCAGTGGAGAGAGAGAGTCCCACGTATGCTATCACAATACCCATTCAGACTCTTTTTACCACAAGGTCTCCCCACACCACCTCCTCCCTCAGGGCCAGCAAGAGGTCCTTGGCTGCTGGTGATAACGCAGGAAAAACATAGATAGTATCCACAGCATCATCCAGATTTTTAGAAGCGTGGGAGAATTTTTCCCCCTTCTGCTCTAATTTTTAACACAGCACTTTCATGAGTGTCTGTGGTCTCTTTAGGCACAGGGTGACTTATCCCATAATGATAAAAGATTTGGAATTCAGATATCTAAATACCAAGACATTTTGGGAACCTTACTCAAGGTTTTCTAAAAATGATGAATTTGAAACCACACTTCATGCTGGATCATTGCTATCTCCTCTGAGCTCACTCATATTGACCAAAGGTACTAATGGGGGTTGACTCAGGCTTTCTGAAGCCTAAAGCTTACACAGTTTGGGAGGCCCTCCATAAAAGAGGAATACAAAGCCATAATTAGAAAATTAGGTGCAAGGCCTTGGAAGGAGTCTATGCAAGTGAGGAGTTCTAAAGCTCCACTGCGCTGCATTGAACTATCCTGGACGTATCATTTGATATAAAAGTAGCTAAACAACTGCCAAATACACGAAAATGGTAAATTAATATATCTAATATTGCTCTGGCAATGTTAAGTGTAAAGATAAGATTCACATTTTATGTAAATTTTCAAAACTCCTTCCTTTTATTAGTGATCAGAGTTTTTAAGGCTGCTTCGGAGGTTCTTCTGCACAACTGCCAATATTAAAGAGAAAACATCATTCTTCTCTAAGTTGGGTTTTCCTTAGGATACAGGCTATTTTCCTTGTCCATTTCCTTCAGTATCACTCTGTATTTTTGAAGAAATGTTTCTTGTTATGAGTTCCTGTATTTCAGCATTCCGTTTGGTATTCGGCCACCAGGACAGGATAGAGGCGCCCAAGACCCAAGGATTAAATGAGGCAGGTATGTGCTGGTAAATAGCACAATACAAGGAAGCTTGAGAAAGAACACACTCCTTCCTTTATCAGCTCAAACTTAACATTTTTTCCACTCCTTTTAGATAGTCCTTGTCTCACTTATTCATGTTTTCTTTTCCTTACTAGAGGGCTGTATGTTTAAGAAACGAGAACATTCTTTATATATTCCCCTTTTTGCCTCTGTACATGTGTGGTCTGTGCAAACACTCACACATATCAATGCTTCTACAACCAGAAACAAGTAATATAGGTTCTCAGTGTTGTTTAACTAGACTGGACCACAATTCGCATTGAAAAAAAGCTTATCTGAATCAAAAATATACTGTCTTGTGCTAATGCTGTGCAACAAGAGAAATTATATCAAATCCTATTGTTAAATAGGTAGGGGGGCAAGTGTTTTATGTATCTGTAGATTTCTACCTTGATAAATCACTATCTTTAAAAATAATCCTTAAAGAGACCTTCCTTTCTCACTGTCAGAAAAATATAATCACAGCCTACTGTCTGTGCAATTCCACTCTCCATCTCCTACATACGTAAGACGTGGTAAGATACAGCCACTGTCAAGTTTCAGAACAGTTCCTTGTCTAATCTTTCCGCTTCTCCAGATCTCTGATACAGAACCTGTTAGAATGTATTGCTTACTTTTCCAGTTCCTATGTTTATCTCACTTCCACTTGTACCATCTGCTGCACTGCATTTCCTTCAGAAAAGTGAAAAGTTTCCACGGTGCCCAGAGCTTTCCCTGCAAACAATGCCCTCTTCCCCTCTTCCTTCCTTCCTTTCTCCACTTTTTATTTGGTCTCATTTTGTGTTAAGGTCAAGCTGTTTTAAAGAGTTCACTTTGCAAACATTTCTACAGGGCTGAAATTCCGATCCAAATAGTTTTGATGGATTTGTAAACATTCTTGCCATTTGTTACTGGCTTCTGCCCAAGTATACACATTTTGGGTTGTCCCCACTCATTTCAATTACCTGAAAACAACTTCGCAAGAAACGGGCAGTGAGAAACTGTGGCTTATTTTATGCCACCCAATGCGGGTGACATAACCATCCAGTTAGTATAATGAGTCTAAAGAGCATTCAACATAGCCCTCTCATTATGTCAAAATGCCAACTCCACTCACTGCTAAGCTAGTTTATGTTGATACAGAGTCTTGAAAGATGTAACAGAGGAGGCTCTAAATATTTTAAGCACACCTCTCATTCCTTGAACCTTTCTTTTTTATTTCTTTTTCTTAATATATCCCCTTATTCCTGACTGACACATCAGGCTTGATACGTGTTTAATTAGAGAATGCCACATTAAAAATACCTTGGAAAAGTTAGCTTTATACTTCATATGCCCAGGCTTCATCAGACGGGTTCCTGTTCTTCTACAAGAATTATACTGATGGGCACCAGAAAACAAAATCAGTTCTCTATTTTCATAAGTATAATCACCTTAGTTTTCATTTAGTATTAACCTTTAGTAGTTTTGTGACTTTGACCAAGTTACTGACCCTCTGCAAGTCACAGGGGAAAATAGCATCTACCCTGCAGGACAGTAAGTTGATTAGAGATGATTCACGTACAGCAAGATGTCTGACTTTCAGGAGCAGTCAGCAAATGAAAGTTGTTATTACCATTATTATAATTATTATAATTGGTACGTAGTCTCAATGCCAATCTCTGGAATCTCATTGAACTACAAAAAAGAAGCTGAAACAGCAATCTGCATTCGTTATCAGTATTTACTCCATTGGTGTAACACATTCAGTTATTTTTACTTGACCTTTTAAGAACAACAAAAAAATGACTGACTTTATTACTGTAATTAAATTCATCCTACCACAGCTTTCATTTCCTTTTACACCTTCTACATTTAGGCCTACCAGAGATAAAGATTATCCCACCAGGTAGTAGAGGGGCAAGCTATTTAATACTTCCTGTTGCTTCTTAAGTAATAATCAAAACATTGTGAGAAATTTTATGTACTCACAAGGAAATACAAATTTTGTATTAAAAGACACAGAGCTTTGGAAGTCTTATTTGGTATAAACCTGAAATATGTTAGTGCAGAACAAAGGACATTTTCTCAAATCATTTATGCTGTTTAAGGATAAAAAGTAGAAGAGATGCAACTCCTTCTAACAGATCAGTTTCTCTAAAATGATAACATTTTATCTAAGATCATGTGACCAACTGTCAGATTCAAGGTTGTAGAAGACGTTAACTCCATATGGTTAAGATAAATTAGCTTCCCAGGGTTCTCTAATGCTAATGCTATGTTCGTAATGTAAATTTTCCATAAACAGAAAAATAAATTAAGAGTTAGTACATGTAAATGACTGGCAAATATTAATGTACACCTGCATGAATTGTTATGTATATATATATATATTTTAATTAAAAATGGCTATTTATACAATTACAACTTGATCAAAACTACTTCCTTCAAGGAACATGGGCTCTTTATTCATCCAAATATCACTGAGAAAATGTAACAATAAAAGGGCTTATAAATAGGTAGTTCTCCTTTACAGTACTCAGCTAAAATTAATGATTAATTCAGTATCCAGATTAAAAGTGAAAAAAATCAAGCAACATAGATGTTTATTAATACCAGATGTGTGTATATATATACACATATATATACATATATGTGTGTGTGTATGTATACATATGTGTATATATATGTATATACATATGTGTGTGTATATATATACACACACACACCTGGAAATACTACATATATATAATATATATAGTACCATATATATAGTGTGTGTGTGTATATATATATATATATATATATATATACACACACACACATCTGGAAATACTACATACATATAACATATATAGTACCAGGAGGTTAAATAAATTCTTACTCTTCCTGTGACTTGCAACATTTTAGGGAAAACAACCAACTATAGTAAATTTTGCAGGTCAAAAAATGTTCTTTCACTTACAAAAACCTTACACATAAAACCAAAAAGGCGATTCCTCTAAATGGCAAAATATGATTTTGTAAGTAATTTTCCATTTTTATTATCAACAACAATGCTGATGTAAAATAAGAATATAACTAAAATTTGGCCAAATATCTCTTGGCATCTTAAGTAGCCAGGTACAAGCAGAATGAAATAAACTTTGTTATAACATGAAATTATTTAATAAATTATAAGAGAATTTGGTGATTATATATCTTATCAAGTCTTAAATACTTAACAAATATCTTTTGTAGATTGCACAATGAAGATCTGTTGGTGGTCAGCTTACAGACAAAACAATAAATTGAGTTGATCATACGCAAAAAAGTGGTCTACATAATCATATATGATTCATATAAATGATATCATCATGAGTCATTTCAACACCACATAAAATCAATCATTTTGATTTTGTTGAAATTATTATGATGATATATTTGGGATCAGAGATGACGTAGACAGACAAAGCTTGATCTGACTCTTACATATAAAACACTAAGTCGTGGGCAAAATCTGTACACCCTCTGGTCCATCAAAACCAAGAAAATGCTGACTCCCTGTAAGAACAAACTGCCTTCTAATGCTCTCTCATTTTTTCCAATAACTGTAGTTTTAGAAAATATCTTTCAGATTGCAAACAAAAACTGTTTTGGAGATTTTAACATGGCCACAAAAGAATGATAGGTATTATTTTTTTCTTCCAGTCTCATGAGATAAAAATACAAGCAAGGACATAAATACAGCCTCTATGTCTCTATTCTAAAAAAAATGCTCTCCATTTTGCATTGTTACATGACTTACATAAGAAAATGGTACGGATTTTAAAATAAATGTTAAAAAAAAGAAGTACTGGATCCAGGAAAACAGATCCAGGTTTGCCAAGGAACAATAATGTCATGTGGAGGGAGGGGGAGGTGGTGCAGAAGGAAAAAGGGAGGTCCGTGCCAAGCAAAGCTGGGGGCTGTTCAATCAGCTCTATCAGGGCTCCATCAGTGTCTCCACTCCAGCCAAATCCAGAGAAAACAAGGAGTCAAAGATTCAGGTCAATAAGCTTATAGGCGATTTGCACAAACAGTTCCTCCAGCAAGGTAAAAAACAAAGTCATATTGGCTTTTCTTTTTTATTCCTTCTCTTTGAACTCCCTGGTCCAAACACACCCTGGAAATGTCAATGTTATATGCAAGAATTTTAAAAGCTCAGCTTCTTAATCCCGTTAAGAAAAAAGGAACAAAGTTGCCTGTAAGATCTCCTTCTTTATTGAACTCAAAGTGATTATGGAAGAGCCGCCTTTTGCAAATTCTGATTCCAGTTGCCCAAGCATCAGAGGAGGCAAAAACATGTCATTAAAGGCAAAAGTGAGTAGGAAAGAAAGCAACCCAACTGAGAAGGGTTTATGAAATACAAGTAAACAGACTTTCTGAATTGAAAAAAATAATAATAAAATAAAAAGAAAATAGGAAACGACACAGTCAGTGTATATGTTGGACACTGGATTAAATGAAAAACAAGTAGTTACTACTCCCACAACCAAATCTGCATGAAGGTGCGGGGTTTTTTCTTCTTTTCGGTATTAGGAATCTAGATAACATTTTTGTTGCTTTACTTTAACATGGGAAAGGGGGATTAATGCAAATAATCTAAGCTTGGATTTGTTACCAAAGAGAAATCGTACTTTTCCTCAGTTATTTCTTAATTTTTAAACTAAACTACGAAACTACATAAACTGATAGAATTAAAGGGAATGTGGGAGGACATTTCAATGAGTCTGGCAACCTACCGGCAGAAACAGTTAAGCACAATGATAAAACCGACTCAGATACTCACGTCTTCTACTCGTTATCTTTCTGATACAAGGATGTCGCATTGTGGAAGGGAGCAAAGTGACTCATATAATTCTCAAACACCCCAAACTGCTCTTCCGGAACCGACATTAATGAGCTACAGATGGAGTCTCATCAAGCCCTTGGCTAAAGGGATGATTGTGATTGGGGTTATCTGTATCCCCTGACAGCTTCCCCAAATTGCTTGTTTCCATTTCCTACTTTAACCTCTACTTTTTGTAGGCCTTTCTTTTCCAGGTATGTACCAACCTGTCATGACCATGCCTCTTCTCCCAGTTACACCTCAGCTCTCCTCTGTGGCTCTCTCAAGCTTTCCATAGTGGTTGTGAATCCAACAGATTCCTAGAGCAAGTCCCACAGGTAGGACTACACTTCTCCTACTCCCCAGCTCTCTGCTGTCCTCTTCTGGTTTTCCTGCAACACTAACCTCATAGGTACAGCAGATTCGACCCGGACGGAGTACCTGGAAGCTCATTCCCTTTCCTTAGGTCGCTGCTCAAAGTTCGCTCTCCCATCATTCTTACAAAATCTGTCTTGCGTGCGTGCGTGCGCATGTGCACGTGAACGCGCGCGCGCGCACACACACACCCACACACACACCCACACACACCCACGCACCATTCTATTACCCTTACCTGTTTTGCTTTCTAGTGCTCAACATCACCCGTCATATTTTACAATGTGAGTCTGCTTATTTATTGTCTGTCTCTTCCTGAAAATAAGACTGGCTTTTGTCTCCGGCTGTATCCACAGCACCCGAGAAGTGGGTCTGGTACACACTAGATGCTTAAAAATGGGTTGAGTTGTATTGAATTTATCTATTGAACTGCTTCTGCCAACCTGATTAAATATCTGTTTATGTTTGCTTTTGGTTTGGTATTAATTACTTCTGGGGCTAGAGTTAAATCCAAGTCTCAGCAACTCAGGTTTTCTTCTGTTGTCTTTAATATGCTTTGCATTTTTCTATTTTCAAATTTCTTTAAACTTGAAGACCTCTAATATTAGTTCATCTGTCTAGGTTAAGAACTTCCCCTAGTGATTTCTCTGACTATTCTCCAAACACAGATCCTATTATTTAAAGAAAGATTTGTCTCTCTTCCAAAATCAAGTCTGATGGCATCATTTTCCTTTTCAGCCTTTGTTTAGAGATGATATCAGCAGGAAACACTTGGTAAGGACCCTCACTACCTTTTCTAGATAATCAATAATTCAAAGTTCACCTACATATAGTTTCTTTGGAGTTTTCCTTTTTGAATAATAGTAGATTCTCCTAGCCTACAGTGATGTTGACCTGACACTTCTCTTCCTGTTCACATATCCTGTGACATTCTCTTGGAATATATCCCAAGACATGTTTGTTTAATTTCAGTCATTAACAAACTTGGGTATTTCAGTGAGTAACTCCTCCTGCAAATAATCAGTAATAGTAGCCCAGTTTTACAATGGCTCCCTATCAACCCCACCAGGAAACTTACTGTCTCTGAGTTTATCCAAGAATTGCTAATATAGGAGTTCCCACCTGCCAGCAGTAACATACTAAAAACTCCCCCAGTTGCTCTGCAGACCACCTATGTTTCAATTTGTATTAGTTTGGTTAGTTCTAAACATGCATTGATGCACTTCCATGTTTACTATATAAACCAGAAGAAAGGCAGAAAACAAATCACTGAAGCATATAATCCAGTACCACAGGAAACGTGTAGCACTTATGGACCCAGCCTTGATGTCTTCGTCATCTGTAAATTCAAGGAAATAATTCTTGCTTGTTTCCTTCCTCTTGGAGATACTGTAAGGCAAGATGCCAAATGATCTCAACTCAGTGCACAAAAGAGGATGCAAATTTTAAGTATCGCTTTATAGTTTGCTGAAATTTTTAAAATCTAAGGAGAGCAAGCAACTTTAAGAAAAGCATCTTTCAATAAACAGTTCATTTCACTCATTCAAAAGATGAAGAATAGAGATGTGAAACATGCAACTAATTAATACAAAGTAAAAAGTGACCAAAGAAACTTCAACATCATTGTGACGTTCCAATTTTAGGCCTGCAACTCTAACAAGGTTTATTAAAGGTGATCTTTCCCGCTTCTAATTGTGAATATTTAAGGCTTAGATTCACATGATTTAGAATTTTGCACATCTAAACACTGACATAAAATTCTCACCCACATTTTGACATTTCTGTGGAATATCACATTATGGGAGTGATTTGGGTCGTATTTAATCACATGTTTTATAATGACCAGCAATAATATTAATAAATGCTTTGAGACTTGTAAAAAAGCCTGCCCTTTGACAACAAGGAAATAGATAATATCCATATGGAACTGAGGAAAATACCACAACAGTAAGTAGAGAATCATTTGAAACGCTGAAAATATCCTGTGTAATGCAGAAGCTTAATTTCAAAAGGAGGTAGGAACTTTTATTTATGAAAAGCTATGTCTTCATAGATGTACCAAGAGGGCTTTCTTTACCATTTTTTAATAAAAAGGAAAACTACAATGGCATATGGTTCCTTTTATACAACGCAGTTGCTAAAATATGAATGAAGATGTACTGAAATTATACGTGTGTCCTCACTACTCTCCACTCACTACCCAAATACCTTGTTTGAAACACTTAAGATATTCTTTTTAAGTTTATTTATTTATTTTAAGAGAGAGAGAGAGCAGCAGAGGAACAGAAAGAGAAGGAGAGAGAGAGAATTCCAAGCGGGCCTGGGCTCACAAATTTTGAGTTTATGATCTGAGCCAAAACCAAGAGCTGGACACTTAACTGGCTGAGCCACCCAAGCGCCCCAAACACTTCAGAAATTCTATGTTTTTGTGATCAGAGTTTTTAAACTGTTATCCTTTGTTAAGTGCAAACAAAATATCTGATGTTCAAAAGTGTTACCCCTGGAACTCAGTAAAGGAACCATGTCATTGCTAGATTTTAATCATGGCTACTAGATCTTTAGATGAAGAAATAATAACCCAATATAACATAATCCAAATAATCCAATTTATTTTCAGATAGATAGATAGATGGACATACACAATTTTTGAGTTGTTATAAGTGACTTAAAATATATGCAAAAATATGTTTCATCACTGAAACATTTTTCTTCAGGTGAACAGTTCTTATACGCTCCTTCATCCTGACAGTGGCATCATTAACCATTGAAATACTTATACTCTTTTAATGCCAAACCTATCTTCTTCCCTACAATTGGAAAAAAAAAAAAACGTAATTGGGTGTCATTGAGACTAATATGTGAATTTCTACAGAAAGATTAGTTTCTAATTTTCCAGAGAGAAAAACTTTTCTCTTCCTATTGTAGCTAATCAACTTAAGTGAAAAACAGATGGAATCCCTATCATGACCTCAAGGGGATACAATATCTGTCAAAGAGCTGTCTCTCTTTTCCGCCAGTTCCTACTGACTTCAGTGAACATCTCCTGGTCTCACATTTTATGAGAGTAAAATAATGAAATTTTTTCCCTATTAAATAAGATGACAGCAATCTGCAATAGTAACAGTAGTATTTATCCTGAAAAATATTATGTGAAAATGACAATTCTTTTTTCCACCCATCATTACTTGCTAGTTTCAAACTAAACATTCGAAAGTTATATTTATACTATGTAATACATTAATTATATGTATAATTTTATATTAATTCACTTTAATTATATATTTAGCTATATATATATTATATATATATATTTTTTCCCCCTCCCCAGATACTACCAACTTAAATTTTGGAGTTCTATATTCTTTTGTCAGGCATAGCCCTTAATCAATCATCATCCCAAAATGTAGTCTAGTAATAACTATCACTACTGCTTCTCTGGATTAATTATGTTGGCAAAAATGGTCTGAATCCACACATTGTTTCTTACAAGAAGAGTAAATGGCACACGCTAACTATTGATTCCTTCTACTTACTGTAACATAAGGCATGTGCTCTACGATGCACTTAAGAATATATTCCCTCACAGGGGCGCCTGGGTGGCTCAGTTGGTTAAGCTTTTCACTTCAGCTCAGGTCATGATCTCACCGTTGGTGAGTTCGAGACCCGCGTCGGGCTCTGTGCTGACCACTCAGAGGCTGGAGCCTGCTTTGGATTCTGTGTCTCCCTCTGTCTCTGCCCCTCCCCTGCTCATGCTCTGTCTCCCTCTGTCTCAAAAACAAATAAAAAAAATTCAAAAAAATTTAAAAAGAGAATATATTACCTGACAAAGAGGGAAAATGAGAGGTCTGCAAATACAGATCTAAAAACTTCATTTCCAGCCAGCTTTTACATGTATTGCCGTGGCTACTATGATCAAGAAATGGTTCCAGCATCCAGAAGAGCTAAGCAAAATATTAACTTGGTCCGAACTAAGTCAACACTGCCGAAGAAGGACTACTCTGTCCATATCACTCTCATTTTCAACCAAAAGTCTCCAATGTAGGAGACAAGGACCAGGTTCAAAGTCACCTTGAGGCCTATAGGAGTTAAAGATTGAGGAGATTTTCTAAACTTCAGGGTGGCCAGGTGCTAATGCCGCAATTCCATTTCCATAGTTTTCAAAGTTCTACTGACCACAGGGATAAGAACTGGCTGACTTCTTTTGTTTCTAACACACTAGCACCAGGAGAAAGTCACACTGGAACTTTAACAATATGTATCGAATATATCTGTGGCCACTAGGATACCTGTATCGGCAGGTTATGTTTTTGTTTTTTGTTTTGTTTTTTTGGAAGCTGTATCATCATTCTTAATTTTAGGCCATCAAATCTAATCAACAGATTTACACACACAAAAAGTTTTTTCTCACAACTTCTCTGCCTAAGAAATACACACGTCCAAATAAAAATGGTTCGTGCACAAACACAGACAAATAGAGATAGACACACACTCATCCATGCCCTCTAAGAAACTGTCATAGTAAAACTGGCAAAATCAGCTGTTCCAAACCCAGGAAGCAACCTAACCATTTGTGAAACTGAGTGCTGATGCAGGAGATGATAGAAGATCCACCTCACTTGCAAAGACAAAATAATTAAATTCGAAAAAAATAAAAAAGAATCATGGGAAACCTTAAATGCACTTTTGAAAAACAGAGACAAATGAATACATATGCCCAATGAAGACACAGTTACTGGTGAGGCCACCTGACTCCAAGTCAAGTTTGGAAATGAACTGACACATATTGTCTCAGGTATTTCTTCCAGCATAATGTTAATGTGTTAAAAGAATATCTAGACTGCGAAACTAGTGTGTATTTTTCCTATTTGACACTAAAAGAGTAACATCCTCAGTTATAGAATGTCAAACACCTAAAGCACTCAAGTTTTATTTTTATTTTTATTTTTATTTTTAAAGTAAAGTCTAAACCCACTGTGGGGCTCATACTTACAACCTGAGATCAAGAATCGCATGTTCTCCTGAATGAGCCAGGCAGGTGCCCCTAAAGCATCGAGTTTTTAAAAGAAGTGAGCCAGAACCTTGGGGCTGGAACTATCTGCCCATTCAATGCTTATACTCAGGGCCTAATTCAGTGCCTTGCAAACAACTGACATTCAATAAACACTTGTGAAAGATTAAATGAATACATAATAAAAATGAAATATATTAGAATTGGCCAATCAACATGAAAGTATTTTTTTAAATATACAAAATGACTTATTAAAGTGGAATTACTTCTTTTAGCCCTCAAAATACCATTTTGTGTTTAGAAAATTCTACATTGTATTTTCAGACTCTTGAATTTTGTATCAGCACTTTGAACACTTTTCGTGCACTCTATCAGTGCATTTTTTAAAGTTTGCAAAATCACCTGAGTAAATGGACTCCCATATTGCATCCAACCATTAATGATTACCTTTGTTACAAAAGTATTCCACTTCTTCACAGCTCAGATTTTCAGGCCCAAATTCTGTAGAAAAGCTTTCCTCCAGTGGAAAGTCCCCTTTTGAGATGATGTCTGTCTCCTCTGATGGACACTCTTCTTCTTCCTCTTCAATGGCATCTTCTAGCGGCCCTTGAAAGAGAATCAGGGACACTGTACCAAAAACATCCAAAGAAGCTAGTGAAATAAAATCCTTTAATAGGGTATTTTGGTTAAATTGGTGAGAAAAAAAATGTATTCTATGAGTGGGCCAAGCAATATCATCAAGGGGACTTACACAAGATAATGCCACCCTCATATTCACAAGAAACAATTATCTATAATGAGAAGTGGAAGGAAACCAACCAGTGCCTGAAGTTACTACATAGAAAACAACCTCCATCTTCAACCCTTCCCCACCCCCAACTCCAAGACCAAATCTTCTTCTCTCTCTCTCTCTGTCTCTCTCTCTTTAATTCTCTCCTGAAGAGCAAAACTGTGCACTTTATGTTCATGTGTTAGAATTAACTGCCTGGTAAAGAGTACAAGTCTCTTTTACATCGTTGTACAATTTTACCTGAGATTTTAATAAAGATTTAAAGTAATTGAATGCATTTTAATTGAACTGAGATTTTAATAAAGTCTATACTTTTAAAAACCCATCTTAAGAGTGGATTCCAAGAAAAGATTTCATTATATGTGTTTGAGGCTTGAAGAAAAATTACATATTTCTCTCCCTGATGAAAGCATAACCCTATTCATAATTAATTGAATTTTTTCTGAAATGAAAAGTAGTTTTCTAATGAAAAAATGTAATTTGTATTTATGTGATACTTTTTCAGTAATAAAAATACAACTCCCTTAGAGTGAATGAGAGTGAGGTGCCCTACATTAATGGACCTATTTTATTGAAAGGAAAGGGAGGGCTATCGTTGTTCAGATGGGTCAGATGTGGACTACATGGGGATACCACATGGTTGGTTATGAATTCCTGACCGCCCTAGAGAAGAAAAGTGTCTGACTCATTTTACTAAGCAGAGGCCTGCATTTGCTCCTTAAAGAAGCGATGTGGCATTTTATCCAAAGAACACAATTATGGTAATTTGTACTAATTGTCACTCACATCCACAGTCTCATCAGACAGGCTAAATACTTAACAGGCTTAAGGAGTCTCTCTCTTACTTCTTAGAAATGTGCTGGAAAATTCTCAGGGCCAAAGAAGAAATCTCATAAATAATTTAAAATTGTGCACAAAATGCAATTTTTTCTGTATGTGTAGGCAAACAAGAATAGGTACATACAGCACAATATCTGGTATTTTCCCAAAAGCTAATTTCTAAAGGGTAGAATTCATAAGACACACTTTCATGAACAAGATTAGTTCGTTGCATGGATTTAAATTAAGGGACATCCAAGCAAAAAACTTCTTATGGAGTTCTTTGTCCTTTTTACAATTTATTTTTTCTCTTTTTCTTCAAAATAAGAAATGTTAAGGAAAAAAGAATACCTTAATTTCAAACACTCTGGTAATGTGTTTTCTTATTCTCAAGGTGGAGGGGGGAAAAAACCCCATGGATTTCTGCACATACTGCCTTCAAAAGTTACGGATCTCATATTAGTTTTTACCTCTTATTTATTATTTCACTTTTAAAAGTATAATGTTTTAACTCTTAAAACAATTACATCAAGTAGCAAGTATGCAAGGAATATATAAAACAGTAATACTGTAAAATATAATCATTAAAACACTTATCTGATAATTCTAATTTTTAATGCTGAGTCTAATGAAAAATTTAATAGAATATCCTCCATATTTTTTTAAAACATCTTAATTGTAATAACAATTCTGGTCAAAATAAGACATGTGATGCTGTCTCATTTGTGTTTCATGTGCGATTTCAAAGCACTTTCTTATGCTATCTTTAAAATAACCCAATGAGGTAAGTATGAGAATTAATACTATGTTTACTTTGTGGATCTGGAAAGCTCAGGAAGTTAGTTAATCAGAATAAGGTTATAAGCTAATAAGTGAAAAAAATTGTTGTGAAAATCCAAGATTTTTAAATACCTTTTATTAATACACCATACTACTACACAAAGTATTCTTCACTAGTTACAGACTGATTCCTTCATAAATAAACTTATAAAACACAGAAGTCTTCTGAAATGCTTAATTCATATTAATGTAAATACTCATAGATGCTTAAAGATCTGTCTCTACAAATTGAAAAACCTCATGTTGCTTTTCTCAGATTACTGACAATATATGTTATAAAATATTAGATTGCCCCTCCAGAAAAAATCAGGAAGATCTTCTTATAGATTTTATTTACCAAAACTAAAATAGTTGGTTCCTAATATTTAATGATTTACATAATTTATATCCATACTAAATCAATCTGCAAAGAAACTGCCTTAACATCAGTTTTAACAAAAATGACAATTTCTAGAATATGTAACTCTGAGTTTTGCTAACAAGAAATAAATCTCTAATTGTTAAATAACTATTTTAAATAATTCATATACATTTTAGTGAATTTCTTTTTTTCATCTGTGCTATACATCATAAAGACAATTCATACATATTATAAGAATGAAATCAATGGTAATAAAAATGCTTTCTTTTTTAAAAAATTAAATTCTGAGCATATATGCTAACATTCTTAGAAGGATTTTTATTCAAGATAGTATATAACTGAGAAATTTTTAAAATATTCAATGACAACAAATTGGCTCTAATGGTATATGAAATTCAAACTTAATAGTTTAAATAAAACTTAAATGGAAAAACTTGTGTGAACATTTGAAAGGAAAAAAAGCCACAAAACAATGATCTGTGCTTAATAAACCTGTAACCAAGCCACCCACGTTTTCGAGATGTATATGTATATAGATGTGTATATACACACACACACACACACACACACACACACACACACACACATACACACATACACCTTATTTATCAAAGCTTATCATAAGATCTTAATTGATAATATAATGTTCTATATTCTGTGGGCTCTTTTATTTTATATGCTGGCTATCAATTCACAATTTCAAGCATATAATTGAAAAGAAGCACTTATTTTCAAAAACAAACTGCAAAAACCCAAATGAAAGGTGAAAAAGTCTTGAGATCTTCATTCGAAATACATGAGATCTCATTGTCAATATTTAAAACAGGCCACAGAAAGGGGATTTAATGACCAACTTGTATTTTTCCCAAAGCAAGTGTCAGATTTATATAATTTACTGTACTTTAAAATGTGAAATTACTAACCATTCCTTTTGCCATGCTATCTAATCAGGCTCTGGCAAAAAGGCTTCTCTTAAAATGCATAGTATTTATGGTTTAAGATCAGATCTCGCTCTACTGTCTATATTGCATGTTTCTTTAACAGGAAAACCTTACAGATAATCGGTGGCCATAAACTAACATTTTAAAAGGGTAAAAGACACTCGAAGCACAAGTACAATTAATAGCACCAATGAAGGAGGGAATGAAGGAACCTCGTGTATATGGATTAGTGGGCACAGAAGTCCACTTCAGAAAAATCACCACACATAATTTGACACAAATAATAATATCTACTCAGAAAAGGCTCACGACTGAGCTCCATGTGCCCTCATGGAGAAAATTACTTCTGATTGAGGCCACTTGGCAGGCAAGTGGAAGGAAATCTGAATTTCAGCTCTTCAACTGCCTCTGATTTATAGATATTCAAACACAGTTGCCAGAATTAATAGTCTTAATATGTATAAATATAAATATTTCCCTCATTTTAAAATGCTAATAATTAGCTGTACATCCTAAAGCTATGAATACAATGGTGCTATATGTTGGGCCCATAAGGTTGTTATTCGTCTCTCAGAATGGGAAGGCATCCTCCCACATTTTATACTGGATGAATAATACAGATTACTGGGAGATTCTGGTGAGTACAAAGTACTACTTCCTTTTTCAGAAGAGGAGATAATCGGGTACTTGGGAACCCTCTAAATGGACCACAGCTACCTTTGCCCTCTAGATATAAAGCTGATTCGCACCCCCTGACAATACTGACGGCCGTCTAATGCATGGTGCAGCCTTTCACTCGGCCATTACAAACGCTGCACCAAAGTGTGGGAGAATTTTTCATTTGGTGGTTGTTTCAGTGATCCGCGGTTGGTAAAGGGCAGGTGGGAAGTTGAAGATTAAGTAGTCCTACCTTATACACTGGTGATATAGTCAACGAATAAAATGACGATAAAGAATTGTATTTGTATGGTTACGAAGCAGTTTGAGGAATACTTACTCCCCAGGTAAATGAATTTATATTGGTGGTTAAAGAAATCCCTGAAACCCATCCATAGCCACTAAGGTAAGAGCTAGAAGGTGACAAAGAACACTTTAAGAAAAAAAAAATATGTATATATATATAGGAAAGAACACTAAAATATGCAACACAATGAGGACATTCAAGAAATGGTAAGGATCAACACAGTAAATATTAAATCAAATCAAATATATGTGTCTTTCAACATATGTTGTCTCGATCAATAACTTCCTACCTTGGCAGCATACGATAAATTAGAGCAGTCCTCACCTTAATGTCAGATTGCCTTCGTTCATATAAATTCAAAGCACTTCAGAATGAAGCACCCAAGAAAGAAATTAAATTATACAGAAATTAAAATACATTGCCAAATACAAAGAGAAGAAAGAAATGCCAAATTCTATGGTTTTGGCGTGCTATCCCCCCAAAGGGGTACCTTCTCTTAAGCACTCACTGGCATTAATTTATTAGAAATTATTTTAGTTTGGTTTTGCGTGCCTTCTGATTAAAACAAGAAAAACACGTTGTCATAACAGAACTACAGAGAGCATTCAGTCTCCTCTCCATGCATTAATATTCTAAGCATTCTAGAGGCTGCACAAGACTAGCCACCTAGCAAAATGAGACTGTTTCAGAATACTGGGCAGCCTTGATTGCAACTGACAGGTGGGAAGAAAGTCACATTAAAATATTATCATTCCCAATAATTACAATAATCCATCATTGCGTGCTCCGAAATTCTGCTAGGTGAGTTTCTTCCAAAAACACACAAATATTTCCAAACCTTTTTAATTCGTTGCTTCCTAATGTATGTCATTTCAGGTCATTTTTATATCTGATAGTATGATTAATATTAAAGCTTCCATCACAAACTTTACATCATTTTACTCACACACAGAACAAAGAATATATACCAATGGAATAATGGAATAAACTCCTCAAAATCTAAATAAATTAATGAAAATGAAAATGGTATTTTCCCCAAAGTTGACAAATGCTGTTTAAAATCATTTGCAAAATATCTACTCAGACAAAGAAATGAGAAGGCATGCAAAACCTTCTAATATATATAAGACATAGGGATCTCTAAATGGGACAATTTAAGCAGGAATGTATACCACGCTTTAATTAGTACCTAATAATCGAGCCACATTTATCAAATGATGCTACCTCCCAAAAGGTAAATATGAAAATATAAACTTGCAATAGGCAAATCCCGGCTCACGTTTAATATGCAATGCACACGTGTCAAAATTCTATACAGGCATGCTACATTTTAGTTGATGGGTAAAAGGAGTTAAAAGAGAACTTTCCATTCTGAAATCATGTTACATTTTCTGTATGTGATGGAAATGAGGCGGTGGACTGACATTTAAATTGGATGTCTTATTTCTAATAAGAAAGATTTTGAGTGTCACACATTCTGTACATATATGGCCTGCCTGTTCAATCAGAAATGGGAAACAACTCTAAATTAAAAAGCAGATATCCACAAAAGTGTGCCCCTCCCCATCTCGTTAGGGAGTAGGAACGTTTCGATCTTCAGAGTACGAACATCTTTTTACTAATTTTATCTGGGGCAGATTTTGTGTCTCTCACTAGCTCCTCTCTTAGAGTTTTCAGCTGTCACACTCAGCCTTCGTTATGAATCATCATTACCCCCGTAGGCACACCTCAAAATGCTTCTCACTTGGTTCCTATTACATTTGTCTCGTGCATATCCCACAGGGCCATTTAATGAGAAGGGGCAGGCAAGAGGGATCTCTTTGGACAGTGCAATCCATACTAACTCATGTAATTGAGCTTAACAGCAAGAATAAAGCCTTATTTCTGTGGTCTAAAAAAAAAAAATAGTATTTAAACGAGCAAGTTCTTCCTGCAGTCACTCACTTTTAACAATAGTTGCATCAGGGGATCTAGTAGAAGGAAACATTTTTATTAATTTTTCTCTTATCTGCCAGAAGAATGTTGATTTTTTTCATTTGCGTTTGTTGCCTGCAGGTAGCAGACCAGAGAATCATATAGTAGAAATTCTTCTTTTTGATTAATTTCTTTCCATGTGTTATGTTATTTCTTATATATAATTGATTTTGGGCTTTGCTCATAGCTGTACATCTTTTTTATATCTATACCAACTGCTGTCCTTCAATCTAGAAAGTTGAAGGAAATTACCTGAATTTTGTTAAGTTTATTAAAAATGAGATCTGTGAATATTTAAATTGAGTTTTGAAATGTTAATGCAAAAAAAGATATTAGAGAATTTTTAATGGAGGGTTCAATCTGACCACATTCCATTGTGAAAAGAAGGGAAGGGGGTCAGGTTTTATTCAAATTGTTTCTTTAGGGGAAAAAAACCAAACTCTTTGATTTTATAAAAATAGAGTAATATTCTTTGCTGCAAGGTCTTTGGCCATTTTTACAGATGGCAGTATTAATACTTCTTATATATAAATCCGAAAACAATTTAAATTCTTTAATTCCTCCTGCCTTGAAATGCTTTGCTTTGGGAACCTTCACATTAACTGAGTAAAGTTAACAAGAAAATGGCAATTTCGCCTAGAACATATACCAGCTTAGCAAGCAGCAACTAACCTTACCTAGTAGCTTAAACACTGATATCACAGGAAGAATAAAGTCAGATGAGGAAGTACAGCCAAATTTGAACTAGAATCTCTAATGACCACTCTCAAGAAATAACTCAGGCATTGAAAAAATTCAGTTCATTAGTAAATGCCTTGTGCATTGACCCAGGAAGTTAGTGACAAGAGACAGCACTGAAATTCAAACATTTTGTAATCAGGTCTCCCTCCAGAGCCCCATAAAGCTATTCTCAGTTTATTGAAGATGGTAACTCTATCATAAAGAAATATGAGAGTTTACTCATTACTAAAACAGTATATTTTTATATGATTGTGATGTATTCCAATAATAAAAAGTGTCTAATTGGTAACAAGCACAAAAGATGAAAGGCGTATACATGATTTTGTCCTCTTTATGAGACTTGCATGTATTCATTTATTCATCCTTTCCTTCTTTATTCATTCGACCAGTATTTATTGAGGGTGAAGAACATGGCAGGCACTATGTTAGGCACTGGGATAACAGCAGTGTACCAGATACCCATCCTCAGCAGAAGGGGCCAGATAATCTAGCTAAGAAGATAAATTTATGCGTACAAAGGAGGAAGTTTATTTATTTAAAAAAATTTTAATGTATATGTTTATGTTTGACACATAGAGAGACAGAGCATGAGAGGGGGAGGGGCAGAGAGCGAGGGAGACACAGAACCCGAAGCAGGCTCCAGGCTCCCAGCTGTCAGCACAGAGCCCGATGGGGGGCTGGAACTCATCAACTGCAGGATTATGACCTGAGCCGAAGTCGGACGCTCAACTGACTGCACCACCCAGGCGCCCCAGAAATTTATTTAATTGTTTGCATTTTTTTAAATTTATTTTTGAGAGAGCAAGTGGGGGAGGGGCAGAGACAGGGGGACAGAGAATCCAATGCAGGCTCTTCACTGACAGCAGGGAGACGGATGTGGGGCTTGAACTCATGAACCATGCGATGAGATCATGACCTCAGCTGAAGTCGGACACTCAACTGACTGAGCCACCCAGGTGGCTCTGAAAATTTATTTTTAAAGAAAGAAGTTCCATTTTAACGTGGGGAGGGCAGGGAAGGCTTCTTGGATATCCTAAATTCTAGTTATCTGTGCATTTTTCTTATTTCCTCTGTTATAATTCTATCTTGTCATAAAATTGAAGATCAAGTCAAGGAGAGATAAAATACTTAGCCATTTTTTAAGGCCTAGACACATAGCTTTGAACTATTACTAATTATATTGTTGATGAAGTTGATTACACTTGACAGTGTGAAATCCGTGGTCCTTTCCTGTTTACTCAATATAGATGCCATCCACCCTCACCCTGCCAGTTGGTTTGGGGATATGGAATCAGGCAAGCAGGAATTTTCCCCAAAGTGAACACTGTTGTCACAACAGAAACATCAGATGTTACCCAGAATATGTATACAGTACATTAGATTTTTAAAAGCATTATCAGTAAGAAAGGAAAGGATTTGAACCTATCCACAGAACCTGTTATAAATGATATGTTTATTTTTTATTTTTTGATTTCAAGTTTTTCTTTAAATTATAGTTAGTTAACATGTATGGTTAAAATTACTTTCGAGTATAGAATTTAGTGATTCATCACTTACATACAACACCCGGGGCTCATCACAACAAGTGCCCCTTTTAATGCCCATCACTCATGTAGCCCATTACCTGCCCACCGCCCTCCATCAACCTTCAGTTTTTTTCTCTATAGTTAAGAGTCTCTTATGGTTTGCTTCCCTCTCTCTTTTTTTTCCTCTTCCCCTATGTTCATCTGTTTTGTTTCTCATATTCCACATATGAGTGAAATCATAAGGGTATTTGTCTTTCTCTGATTTGATAAGTATTTACTAAGTAAATTAATAAAACACTTATAACCTTATAGACTTGTACTATATATATATATATATATATGTATACACACACACATTTTCTTTATTTCTTTTATTTATTTTTATTTGACACACAATGTTACACTAGTTTTAGGTGTGCAACACAGTGACTCAACTTCTCTATATGTTATGCTATGGTCAACACAAGTGTACCTATATCTGTCACTATTCAATGCTATTACTATACCATTGACTATATTCCCTATTCTGTACCTTTTGTTCTTGTGACTTATTCATTCCACAACTGGAAGCCTGTATCACAATTCCAGGTTTCATGATATACTAACTACAAAACTATAGTAACCAAAACAATATGGTACTGGCACAAAAACAAACACATAGATCAATGAAATAGAACAGACGGCCCAAAAATAAACCTATGCTTATGTGGTCAATTAATCTATGACAAAGAAGGCAAGAAGATGCAATGAAGAAAAGATAGTCTCTTCAACAAACTATCCCGGGAAAACTGGACAGCTACATGAAAAAGAATGAAACTGGACCACTTTCTAACAACATACACAAAAATAAACTCAAAATGGATTAAAGACCTAAATAAGAGACCTAAAGCCATAAAAATCCTAGAAGACAGTATAGGCAGTAATTTCTCAGACACTGGCCATAGTAACATTTTCTAGGTATGTCTGTTGAGGCAAGGCAAACAAAAGCAAAAATAAACTATTGGGTCTACGTCAATAGATACTTTCTTTAGAAATGTGAAAGCACCATCAAAATACAGCCAGTAGTCTAATCTAACAAAGTAAAATACTAAGTGGTTGGTAATATACTAAGTGGTTATATAACAAAGTTAAATTAGTAAAGCAAAAGAGATGTGATTTTAAAAATCATCTTATTTAAGGAGAGATAGAAAAGAATAGGGAAAAGGGGCTTATAGTCTCTTAACTTTAGAATGACTATATATCTCTCTTCCTAGAGCAAATCAAAGACAATGTTTAAAACGTCAACAACAAAAGCTCTAGCCAGTGAATACTAAGCGAAGGACTCTGATGACTAACTTTCTTAAGCAACTTCATAAGGCAAAGATGAACCAAGATGAACGGTCCTTAAAAGCATTCAGTACGCATTTATTTGTCTCATATGCAACATATTCATTTCATATGAAAACATCTGGCACGTATAACCACATGCAAGAAACGAAGGAAAAATATCAACTCAGTGCAAAAATCTAGGGGAAAAATTTAATTAGAGGAGAAAATCAACAAAAATATTCCCATCATGTTTGGGTCATTGTATATACATTTTTTTCCTTCTTAATAATAAAATTTGAATCTAACTCCCATTTCACCAAATAGATCAATTAGCCTTTTTCTAATGCTTTATTTTAATAATATCCATTCTTACCCTGTTTTATTAAAATGATTCTTTACTTGTACAATTAATTGGGCTTGTTTCATTTTTTCAATATTTATTTACTTATTTTGAGAGAGACGGGATAGAGGGGCAGAAAGAGAGGGAGAGAGAGAATCCCCAGCAGGCTCCATGCTGTCAACGCAGAGCCTGACGCGGGGCTCAATCTCACGAACCGTGAGATCATGACCTGAGCCAAAATCAAGAGTCAGATGCTTGACCAACGGAGCCATGCAGGTGCGCCTTGTACAACTAATGGTTGTTTGAACCTGGGAAAAAAAAAATTATAAAATAACTGCCTTTGAAATGATGCCTGACTTTATTAGCTGATTACAAACAGTCTGCCAGCAAACAGTGGTTCTTCAAGTGTCACCCCTGGACCAGCAGCATTAGCATCATCTGAGAACCTGTTAGAAACTGAAAATTAATTGTCAGACTCTACCTCAGACCTGATTTCAGAAACTCTGAGGTTGGGGCTAATCTATTTGTGTTTTCACAAAGCCTGCAGGAGATTCTGATGCGTGTCCAAGATGAGATCAGCTATGTAAGAATATAGATGCTATACAGAAGTTACTTTGCAACATTACCAATTATATTTATTATTGTTATTTAATAGAAATAGTACATCTTGCATTTAATACAGGCTCCATGCCTCCAATGTGGATAGACGTCTTGTGTACTGCAGCTGATGGTCTGTAAGCAAACTATGTCTCGCCTGGGTAACTCAGTGTAGTCGCTCCTAGTAAGTGGCAGGTTAGGTTTGGTTATTTAGTGGTTAACTGTTCTCCCAAATAATGCCAGGGAGTCCAGAAAATGCTCAAACCACATTGTTTCAAACAACCCTGTGATGGCATGGAATACGCTACAGCCACTTCAGGCTATATTATTTCTCCACATATTATATATATCATATATATCTCCCAAATGTATATATATATATATCTCCCAAATATATACATCCATATATATCTCCCAAATATTATTTCTCCATACCCTTCCAGGAGTTCTAGAAAATGCAAACAATTTGACCAGGGAGTTGTTTTACTAAAGAACCCCTCGTACGTGTCTGGCTATGGTATCGAAAGATACCATATGTAAATGGGACAGCGTCTCAGTATTTAAAAATTAAGGTCTGCTGTTTGAGTCCCTTGAAGACCGAGAGCCTCAACCAGCACCGTGTTCTCCTCAACGTCCTGTTTTGAGGGTCTAGCATTTCATGAAGTAAGAGGAAGGGCACTCTACCCAGACAGAGCTGGCCAATCTGTCAGTGGCAATCAGGGTAAAGCGAGAGTTCCCGGCCAGGTGACACACACTCCCCTGCCCACCATCCCTTACTCCAACCCCTTATTATAATCAGGACTGTGCAGAACCCAAGAGTGATCTGTGGGATTGTATGGAACAGCATCGCGACCAACCTCACCGCTAACCTCCATCTGCGGCTCACAATACTACATGTCCTAGCACCACCACCTTGAACCAGAGAGTCAAGGTGAGGGCAGCTACAGAAATCTGTTCCATTTTTCACAAATAGGTGTGGCCTCCTGCTCCTGGAAGGCTGCCAATTTGGCCCTCGGTTTGGGTTTGACACAGTAAATAACGATGAATATTCTCTTCAAGCCTGTACAGTCCTGCACACACGTTATTTGCACAGCCAGAAAAAAAATTCCTCGCACAAAACAAAGCATTGTTGTGGTTCCTGTGCATTGGTTGGAATACGAACTTTATAAGAATTTGCCTGATTTCGCAGGTGTATATGTAATTTTCCAAATTTCCATTCTGGCAGATCTCTCTCATCTTTGGGCGATGAAGAAAAACAGATCTGTAGTTGCAAAACCCTAGCAAGACGAAGTGGGCTTTGTGAGTGGAGGTAAAAACAAAATCAACAAGCTCACTTCGCTCTAATTGTGACATGCCCTGGGATACATATCAAAAGGGCACATTTAACAAGTGTTCTATGTTGTCATTAAACCACCATAAAGGCACCTTGATTCAGTACTTCTGAACATCTCAAGAGGCCCAGAAAGCACTTCCCCATAAAATATATCTTCAAAAAGACTTTTACTTTATACTAGCACATTAAAAGAGTGTCTAAAGACACAGAGGCACTCGATACAGCTATATTTTTAAGACGAACACTTACTCTCTGGAGAATTAGGAGAGCAGGTAGGGTGCCAGTGATAACAAAGCCAGCTTATCCACACTGCTCCAGCATCGCAACCTGGAGGAAGCATCTAAGGGCTCTCTTAAAAAGAAAATATCCTCTGCCTTTGGCAACAAAGCCTACAATAGAATAAAAGCAAGCACCTTTACAGGCAGAAGTTATAGGGTAAGCCAAAAGGTGGAGAGCACACATAAATGAAGTCTCTTCCGGTGGCTCCCAGCTCTCTCCCATACTTGTGTCGTAAACCCTGTGCCAGCTTCTGGGAGACACGTTCCCGGGCCCTTCTGGGAGAAGCATCTGTATAGTGTCGCATGTGGGACCAAAACCAGGCCTCGTAGCTTCTTTTCCAGCTAAATGGAATTGCAGTTTTTCTTTTCAATTGTAAGTAAAAATGCATATCCTAATTGTTGGAGGTGGTTAAGTTATAAAGTTGTTTCAATATTGATCCTACAGCTATACTTAATGAAGACCCAGAAAGGTCATCACCAGCGGCTACTCAACCCTGATCACCCTCTCACCTGAACCAGAGAAATGGCCATCCCTTCTCTCCAAAGAGAAACTTTTATAATATCAGACTTATCAGGACTTACCTAATATTCACTGCACTGGTCACAAGTACAGGAGAATTTGTACCCTGAAACCCATGGTTTCTAACTCTCATCTGCAGACAGATACATCTAACTTGAATAATCTAGAAATGAATGTTCCCCTGTTTTCAAATAAAGGTTTGCCTTAAATGTGAATTAGTGTTTTTCTTTTTTAATCTGTTTTTAGTTCCCTTCTGTTGTTATTTTGTTTTTCTATGTGGCAATTACTACTCCGAACCAATACAGTGTAAATAGCATGAAGCACAATATATGGGTGATTTTTATACATTAATAATCTTCACCTAGTTCAGATATTACTTTCTACCATTATTTAGAAAATAATTCTATCAGCCTCCTACTTCATGCTTTTATATACTTAAAATATTTTACTCTTGGCTCAAAAAAATATAAACAAGTAAATCCTACCAGCAAATAAATGCAAGAAATTAAATTAATGGATGGCACCACCACTCACTGTTAACTACGGCACTCAATCTGATTCCCCCTCAAGCTGTTATAACCCTATGCTTTCTGAAAGCCAAAAGAAAGGAAGTATGCACCTGTCCCCCAGAACCCCCTCTCACCACACCATCTTCCTCACTCCAGCATTCTGTCTTGGAGTCAGGCTGACACTTGGTTCGAGTATCAAAGGAGAATGGAAAAGGTGTGTGAAAACAAAGTCTGATCCCCTCTGCATTCCTCGAGGAAAATCCTGGTGCCTATCATTTGTTCTATCACCCTCCTCTTTGCTCCAGTCTTCTCCTCTGGACTCTTCTGTAATGGACACAAATGTTGGTGTGAATCAGCTTCACTCTGAAAGTCTGATCAAAATGCAGACTTTCAAGCCACACTCCCCAAAATTCAGCAGCTTGAGGACAGGACCCAGGAATCAGCATTTTAACCCTGCACCCCAAAGTATTCTAGTACTGACCACATACTGGAACACAACGGGTATGTTCCAAATCAGCAGAAAGAGGAAAGTGAAGCAGATCTGAATTATGACACTCCTACAACAGTAGGCAGGGCGAGATGAGAGTGAACCACCATCTGTCATCAGTAGATCCATGAGGTCATTCTGTTCCTCTATATTTAGTTCTACTTTGCTCAAGAACACCTTATCCTATACTGGGGGCTTTGTTGTATGCACGGAGAGAAAACTCAACTCATTAATTCTGCAGCATCATTTTCTATGAGGCCTCCTGTCCACATCTGAAGAGACATACAGTATCAGTTTGGCCAGATATATTATCCATTGGACTTGAGAATTATTCAAGTACCATATGGAGATTTGGCTGATGGAGCTGTGGGGAAATCCCATTCCATCACAATTCCCATGCTCTTTGGAAATTAAGCTGCAACACAAATGAGGCGAGTTCTAAATTAGATGCCGGAAATCATTACCTCTTTGTTTTATGCTGGTCTTGTTTTTTACAATATGTGGCCTCCTATGAAGAGTCAGTGAGGGATTGGGGTGGGGGGCACAGGTAGATCTGGTCTTTTCATGAGCTGCTGAGGAGTTGAGGATCTAAAATGTTCTCAGGAAATCTGCCAGGATTCCATATACAGCTACTAAAAACTTCACAAACTCTCTGAAAGAAGCAATACGTGAAGCGGGAAATAAAGTGCAAAGTGTATATGTAGGTGTTTGGCAGGGTTGCAAAACTGTGAGAGAACTTCCTTCAACAAGGAAGTTAGAGAGAGACTGCATTTAACACAACTCAAAGCAAGCCGAGTTGTCCTAATTTGGTAAAAGTACTTAAGAACTATACAAATCAGCAAGGAAAATACCAAAAAGGAATAACTCAGATTCATACTGCGCTTAATTACAAATTACAATTTTTTAAAAAATATAACTTATTGTCAAGTAAGCTAACGTACGGTGTATGCAGGGCGCTCTTGGCTTCAGGAGTAGATTCCCACGGCTCATGGCTTACATACAACACCCAGTGCTCATCCCAACAAGTGCCCCCTCAATGCCCATCACCCATTTTCCCCTCTCCCTCACTATCCCCCATCAACCCTCAGTTTGTTCTCTGTGTTCAACAGTCTCTTATGGTTTTTAAAATAATCTCTCCTGTTACTATATATAAGATATAGCAACATCTTGTATATCTAAGACCATTGAGGAAAGAGACATTAAAAAAAAATAAAAGAGAATGTGACAGATCATTAACTCAACCATTAAAGCTTCAAGAAATTTAGAACAAAGAGGGGAAAATGGATCAATATGTTTGGATTTAAAAAAAAAACTTTTGGGGCACCTGGGTGGCTCAGTCAGTTGACCATTCGACTTCAACTCTGGTCATGATCTCACGCTCATGAGTTCAAGCCTTGTGTTGGGCTCTGTGCTGACAGCTCAGAGCCTGGAGCCTGCTTTGGATTCTATGTCTCCCTTTCTCTCTGCCCTTCCCCTACTCATGCTCTGTCTCTCTCTCAAAAATAAATAAACATTTAAAAAAAACTTTCTAGAATAGGTTAGATAATAAAATCTGTTTCCTACAATATAGAAGTTCATTTCTATGAATATGTTTGGGTGAATAAAGAAACAAAGCTACTCCTTTAAAACACCTACGAAATTGGCTGAAGCAACAGTAATACACAAAGAACAAGAAAACATTTCCTGATTGTGGGGTGAAAAAAACCCCTTTATCTTTAGTACGGTTTAGCATAGGAAGACTTCATCTTCCTAATCATTTGGATCTTTTCTCTGAATTGTTTCATTTTCTATTATTCATAATAGGAACCTAGAGCCAATGGCCAAATCTGCATTTTATCAGTAACCACAAAAGTCCCTTAGAATGATAGCCTTCCAAGTGGATCCCAATTTAGGTCCCTTTTGCAATGCCTGGGAGATCACAAATGGACCAGGAATTCTTGCTGATAAGGAGAAAACATCACGAACTATGCTATCTACCTGCCCCTTAGCCAGGAATCCTACAAGACACTCCACTCCATGCCATCCTGGGCGTGCCATCCTCAACCCTGGAAAGGAGAAGGAACCAACAACCAGACAAAGAAGAGAAAGATGATAAAAATCTTAGAGCACGCCCATCTTCTGCATCACAGCCTACCTATCTCTGTTATTTCATCGTGTCAAAGTATATAAACGAAGAGCCCCTAGGAGAGAGGGGTTAGAGATGAGGGAAGAAATCTGGAACATAAGACCAGCTATATGTTAATGACTAAGAAAGGAAAGCCTTCTTTCACCCCAGAAACATATTTACTTTATGAGATGTAATGATGTTTTTTAAATACACTTCATGTTTTCAGTTAAGATTTTCAAGACATTCTTTCAAATAAGGCAAATACATAATAAGAAAAGACTGTTACAATATAACTTCAATAACCAAAATAAAAAGTCTAAAGCAATACATAGCACACACAATGGTCCAGAAGAATTGAATGAGTGATGCTGATGACAAATGATGAGAAACGACGTGAAAATGTAGAGGAAGATAAAAGCGGGGTTAAAACAGAAGAAGTGAAAAGGGAAGACTGGTTACAGAGCTGCAGCCTGCTAATAACAGATGATGCTAACCTTACGTAAGCTTGGGAAACAATGATTGACAATATGTGTAATATTCAGAATTTACACATATGAAGAATTTCAACACCTGAAGAAAGCCCTCATATGTGAGATTAATAGCCAAAATCAGCATCAAGTATACCCTTGTTATATTTTCAAAGAGCAAGATTAAAGAATCATTTTTTTATCCCCAAATCCATCTTTCTGTTCTCAAAGCTACCAACGTAGATCACCTAAAAAGAATTAAATAAATGGCAAAATGCAGAAAGGGAAAGCTAGTATTACCTTGCATGGGAAAGTTGTGAAAGAATAATATATTCGGTTGACTCTGAAATTGATATGTGATGTTGACCAAAACACTTTCAGGTGTATTGGGTCTCAGAAATAATATCATAGAAGATATCATATCTGCAGACTTTATTAAAAGATATTCTCCCAATTCAAGGAGATGAATTATTAATCATTAAGAATGGCAAAACTGTGCTGAAAAATAATTTCCAGGGAACGCTAAACCGTACTAAAGATAAAAAGATATTTCTTTAAAATGTCAAATCACAGGGCGCCTGGGTGGCTGTTAGCTGAGCAACCGACTTCAGCTCAGGTCATGATCGCACGGTTCTGAGTGTGAGCCCCGCATCAGGCTCTCTGCTATCAGCACAGAGCCTGCTTCGGATCCTCTATATCCCCCCTCCCTCTCTGCCTCTCCCCACTTACGCACGCGCACGCGCACTCTCTCAAAAATAAATAATTAAAACGTAAATAAATACAATAAAATGTCAAATTACAAACAAAAGAAAAGTTGATTCTAATGAGTCCAAATGCCTGTTTGAATGATGCTAACACAACAGAATATTATACTATACATTAAAAAAAGAATTAAATTTTCACAAAATTCACAAAACATAATTTAGATGAGCAGAAAACAGGGAACTGGAATGAAAAGTCAAAACAACCAATTTTTATTCCTCTCTAAAAGGGGATTAAATTATTTCAGTTTTGATAATGAGATAAAAATAGATTTTTAAAAACAAACTGGATAATACTTTAGGATAATATTTAGTAGAACTTCTACCTTCCATGTGGTTGAAGATATTAAAACCAAGCAGTTAATAACATTTCCAAAAAGAAAAAGTTAAAATATAGTCATTAGGAACACAAAAAACAGAATGTAATACCTAACAGGATAGTTAACTGAACAAGCTTAAGATTGGAATAAAAAACAAAAGCATATTAATATCTTTCATTAAACATTTAAAAATGTCAAAGATATTGCCACATGAGAGCACAGGCAAAAACTTAGCAGCCAACATAGAGGAAAATGTAGGAAAGCTAAAAATATTGGCATCACACAGGATTTAAGAAATTAGCAAATTAAAATTACAAAATGGTGATAAAAAATCAGTACCACTGAGTGGAAATACAAACAAATCATTATCATAATGACATGCATTGAGGAAATCAAAAAATACTAGAGAAATTGAACAATATAATTAACAAAATAAAACCTACATGAACAAAATTAGATTGTCAGCCCCCATTCTGTTTCCTGTAAACAAAGAATACATCTTTGTAAGAACTCATAAAATATTTATAAACACTGACCACATACTAGGTATTCAAATAGTTTCTAACCAGTAAATGTTATTACAAAACAGTACGATGAGGAGTGATACACAGTGTTAAAATAACTTAGAATTTTTCTCCAAAACAACTTTTTTAAAGAATTAGTGATAAAGTTTTGGTAGGTCTGTGTTCAAATACTAGCTTGCTCTATTCCTAGTGTTCTGACTTCAGTGTACGTAGGGAAGGCAGCTAAATGACCAGCAAGAACTCCCCAGGGAAGTAAATAAGGCACCCTGAAGGCATGTGATGAAATGCACATGGAGGGTCAGAGTTAGGAGTACACAAAATCATCTTAAAGCATCAAAATGTCTTACAGCAGACATGCCCGGAGATTCTTTTTGAGAAGTGAGAGGAACTTGAATAAAAATGGACACTTCCTTAAAAATTAAAAGCCACTGGGAATTGATTAGAGAGAATGGAAAGCGCAAGTAAATAAAGATTGAATTAGAAGAAGATAATAAAACATTTTTAACAGAGTAGATTATTCTATTAACGCACTTAAAAATACAGTAAAACGCAAGGTTTCTCTTTAAAAAGCTTACCATATTTTTAAAAATTGGACTATCTAAATTGAAAAATGGCTGAAGGAGTAATGTAGAATGCCTATTAAATAATTTCAAAAATTAAAAGCTCGTAGGATTATAAGCTCATCCAAAAATAGATATGCCATTGGAAAAAAAACAAAAACAAAATCTAATGAGAGAAAAAATAACTGTTTTACAAATGTGGCTGCCTAACATACTCCTAGAAGTAGAAATCAAATATTATAACGATGCCAGTAATTCCCAAAGTAGTTTAAATATATCATGGTATTCTATTTTTAAAACACTTGGAAAATTTTTAGGAATTTGGAAAAAAAAAATGACTCTAATGCCTGATATTAGTTTCTGGGATGATGGAAATGTTCTATAATTCTGCACTATCTAGAATGGTAGCCACTCACCCCATGTGGCTACTTTGAGCACCTGAAATAGGGCTAATGTGACTGGAAACACAATTTTAAATTTTATTTAATATGAATTAACATAATTTATGTTTATCCCTATGTGGCTAGGGGCTACCATTTTGCAGTGTATCTCTGGATCATCTGGAAGAATATATGGTTAAGAGTTGCAAACAATATAGTCCAACCTAAATATATCAAAAGTGCATATATTCCAAAGATGAGATAAAATCAGTATAGTAAAAAAAAATCATCTATTACCATGAGTGTGGTACTAAAATAAATATTTAGTAATAGACTATCATTTGTAAGAATTCAATAGAGATTTTTTTAATAGAGAAGGATTAGTTAATTAAGTTAAAGCAACTAGTAGTAATTTAGAAAGAAAAATCAATTTAGGCCCTTATCTAACATAATTTAAAAAATACGTTTTGGGTTGTCTTTCAAGAGGTAATCAGAAAATAATAACCATAAGAAGCAGAATTGGTTATTAATCAATCCTTTGGAAAGAGATTATTTTAGATACAAAGATATCACAAAGCAATAAATAAATGGCCGTAAGTCCACATAAAAAATAAAGCCTGTATCTAAATAAATTTACAGCTTTTGTATGTTGAAGTATCAAAAAAATACAACATATGGGGAAATGTTTTCCGCAAATAATTTAGACGATATGTTAATACTTTATAATAATTATTAAGTTTTTTGTAACTTCTCTTCTGTGGCTTGCCCAGGCCTTATGCTAGCCACTGGGTATGCACAGTGAATAAAGGAGACAAGGTCCCTGCTTTCAGGGAGGTTACATCTAGTGGGGACAACGGCAACTACACCATTTAAAAATAGTTTCCTCTTGTTGCCTGAGTTGTTAATTTTAGCCATTCTGACTGGTGTGAGGTGGTATCAGTCAGAAAGGCTAAAATTAACAACGCAGGCAACAACAGATATTGGTGAGGATGCGGAGAAAGGATCTCTTTTGCACTGCTGGTGGGAACGCAAACTGGTGCAGCCACTCTGGAAAACCATATGGAAGTTCCTCAAAAAATTAAAATTAGAACTACCCTATGACCTAGCAATTGCACTAGTAGGTATTTATCCAGGGGATACAGGTGTGTTGTTTTGAAGGGGCACATGCACCCCAATGTTTATAGCAGCGCTATCAACAATAGCCAAAGTATGGAAAGACCCCAAATGTCCATTGACAGATGAATGGATAAAGAAGATATGGTATATATATATATACAATGGAGTATTACTCGGAAATCAAAAAGAATGAAATCTTGCTATTTGCAACTACATGGATGGAACTAGAGGGTATTATGCTAAGTGAGATTGGTCAGTCAGAGAAAGACAAATATCCTATGACTTCATTCATATGAGGAATTTAAGATACAAAACAGATGAACATAAGGGAAGGGAAGCAAAAACAACAAGGGGGACAACTTAAGAGACTCTTCAATGCAGAGAATAAACTGAGAGTCGCTGGAGGGGTTGTGGGTGGGGGATGGGCTAAATGGGTAAGGAGCATTAAAAAGACACTTGTTGGGATGAGCACTGGGTGTTATACAGAGGGGACGAATCACTGGAATCTACTCCTGAAATCATTATTGCACTGTATGCTAACTAACTTGGATGTAAATTAAAAAATAAATTAATTAATTTGATTAAATTAAAATGTTTTTCTCAAGCCCCAAAGAGAGGAGTCAGAATTGATCCCTCTCTTTCCCTCACTCGTGCGTCAAATCTATCAGCAAGTTTTTAAAGCTCTCCCTCTTGAAACATAACCTGAACTGACTGCTTCCTCTGCATTCCTAGTTCAAGCCACCTTTACCTTTCACCAGGGCGAATGTGGTGGCCAGCCTTCGAATCCCCAGGAATCCATGCCAACCTCTCCTACAGTCCACTCCTTGTCATGGCGATGTAATTACATCTTGTTACTCCTTGGCTTTTATGACTTCCATCCATACTTCGGATGAAGTACAAAATCTATATACTGTGCCCCACAAAATCCCACAAAAGGGCCAACTGAAAGCAAGCCCTACTGAAATCTCTGAGATAAACTTAAAAGCCCTCCTTCCCTCCCTGGATCTTCGCACATCAGCTAGGTTTCAATTCCTTTAAAAGCCAAAGCTCATTCCCAATTTACGGTCTACGCGCTCATTCCCTGTGCCTGGAACACTCCACCACTCCTGACTTAGGTCATCTGTCAGCTTTGGGCTTACAAATCCCCTCCCTAGTGGACTTTGCTGCCTCATCTCCACCTCAGCACATTTTTTATCGTGAAGGCTCCAGAGAAATTGGTTCCCATACACAAAGTAGCACCACACATTTACCAAATAATTTGCCAGTGATGCATGTACCGACGTAAGATTATTCCTAAACTTTGACATGGGATATTTATGCCCAGAAATCTCTACTAATAATCTTAAAACATGTTCATTTAAATGTCAATTTTAATACTGACATATTTCAAGAAGCTAAATGTTCCAAATGGTTTAAAAGTATAGAGATTCAGAGTCTGGGCAATAGAGAAACATAAGCCAGGTAACCTTTGTTTAAAACCTGCTTTATCGGGGTGCCTGGGTGGCTCAGTCAGTTAAGCCTTGATTTTGGCTCAGGTCATGATCTCACGGTTCATGGGATTGAGCCCTGTGCATGGACAGTGGTGCGGGGTCTGCTTGGGATTCTCTTTTTCTCCCTCTCTCTCTGCCCCTCCCCTGCTCAAGCCCTTGCACAAGCGCTCTCTCTCTCTCTCTCTCTCTCTCTCTTAAAATAAATAAACATTTAAAATTTAAACATAAAAACAAAACCTGCTTTACCAAATTATCAATATGTGACTTGAGCAAGTTACCTAACCCAAGTTTCATTTTGTTTTGTTTTGTTTTTTTAATCCATAAAATTAAGACCATTGGGTGCATACAGCATAGAAATCTTAAGAAGGTTAAGCAATGTATTGTAAATCTCTTAACTTGGGAGTTTAGTAAACCTGTTTGTCTATTGTTGAATATTAATACATTTTAGCTATTAACCTAGAGTTTGGGGTTCAAATCCTGCCTCTAAAATATGACTTGTTTGACCTTAAGTGATAGCGGTCCAACCTCATATCATCATTTTAAAGATGAAATGAGTCAACACTGTGATGTTCTTATAACAGCATTTGACAATAAACACTCAACATATTAACCGTGAATTCTTCTTTATGTGTTCACAATTGAATACTTGTTAATGATTAAAAATAAAGATTGGGGCTATTTGGCAATGTATTTCAAAAGCTTTACAACTGTTCAAATTCAGAATCATCAATTCAACCTTATCCTCAGAATAATTAGAGATGACAGATGAATTTTCAGCAAAGTTCATCACAATACTTGTTCTAACAGAGAAGTTTTAGACACAGTCTAAATGGGGCACCTGGGTGGCTCAGTCTGTTAAGCATCCAACTTTGGCTCAGGTCGTGATCTCTCGGTCTGTAAGTTCGAGCCCCGCGTCGGGCTCTGTGCTGACAGCGCAGAGCCGGGAGCCTGTTGCAGATTCTGTGTCTCCCTCTCTCTTTCTGACCCTCCCCCCATTCATGCTCTGTCTCTCTCTGTCTCAAAAATAAATAAACGTTAAAAAAAATTTTAGAAACAATCTAAATGCCAACACAGTTTGATTTTGAAAATTGTAAATCCACATCACTGAATGCTCTGCAATCTTTAAAAAAAAAAAGCAACTTTTACTCCTTTAGAAGAGAGCTGATGACAGGGAAATGCTCAATATATATTAAATGAAAACAATTAAACTATATGATCCTTATGGAGTTGGCTCTAATCAGCTTTAGATTAGAAAACCAAATGACTAAGTTTGCCAGAACTGAGCCTAATTAGTTTGAGTGAATGAAAGCTCTAAGTAAATTTCATGAACTCTTTTGATTGGACTTTGTGTCCTATATTCTGCTGACTTTGTCTCTTTTTCTTTTCCCTGCCTGATTATCAATTTAAAAAAATTAAAGAAATACATAATCTGGCCAGTAGATATTTCTTGGGAGTTATAACTAATGTTTTTCTTCATATGTTAACACACTGTATTTGTAACCCATAAGGGCATAATGTGGCTGATTAAACTTTTCATTACGGCTCAAAGGCACTTCAGGTAAACAGAGCCTCTACACTTGATATTCCACAATCCATATATGCTCATATCTGATTTTTTTTTCCCCAGGGAGTGGGAAAAGGTAGAGGAAACCAATTCTTCTAAGAAAAGAAAAGAGAATTCCTAAGCTCACAGTCTGTCGTGTTGCTATATCACAAATCACAAGCACAATTCTCTTACATGGCACAAACAACTACTGAAAATGTTAACAAAAAGGAGCAATTAAAGACAAAGCCTTTGCTTGCAAGGAACAGAATTGCAGGTGACAGAATGTTGGCCATTTCATGTACCTCCGGGAGCAAAAATTCCTCAGTAGCTCCACTGTATACTATCATTTTACAGACAACTTCTAATGAGAAAGAACAATCATAGAAAGAAGGTACAACAGGGGCACCTGGGTGGCTCAGTCAGTTAAAGCATCTGACTTTGATTCAGGCCATGGTCTTGCGGTCTGTGAGTTTGAGCCCTGCATCCAGCTCTGTACTGACAGTTCAGAGCCTGGAGTCTGCTTCAGATTCTGTCTCCCCCTCTCTCTGCCCCTCCCCGCTCTCTCTCTCTCCCTCTCTCTCTCTCTCTCTCTTAATAGCAATCATGAACACATAGACTGAGAAACATAAAAAAAAAAAAAAAAAAAGACTTGACAACGGTCAACAAAAAGCATTACACCAAACTGCTTTCTTTGCCTTAAGGTAATAAACTTTTTTTTCTTTTTCATCTTTTGGGTTCCAGAATATTTATTAGACATTAGTAGATAAGGTTATGTTACTTCTTAAGTTATATAATTATAAAATCTGGTACATCAGATCAGATTAAAGCAGTTCTCTTTTACATCAGTAACTTTTTTTGTTGTGATCTATATCTTTCCTATGACATCAACACCTGATGATTGCTATGCTTGTGAAAGGAGGAGATGAAAGAGATAGGATAGAAAGAGATGGAACAAAAGTGTGAGGAAAATGCAACTAATGAAATGATAAAAGGAGAGCCGCTGATGGAATTGGTGGTCTGAGTAATTGGTTAGGGTGGGGTGTTTGCTCAGAGCTCAAATCAAGACAAAATTATACTTGGTGAGGCTCCATTTGCAATATTTCTTGAGTATTATGTAATTAACACCATCATTTACATTTAATCCAATTTTCAATTGAAAATTACTTTCTTATAATGTTACTGGAAACATTTAAGAATGGCATAATTAATAACAGAAATTATTTAACACAAGGCATAAGGAATTTTTTTTATATCATATGAACAACTCACTATTTCTACAGCCATTAAAACACAATAATAAGCTTTTATTAGCTTTATTTTCTTGGCCAGCACTATTGGTATTTTGCTACACCCCTAAAAGCTGATCTAATGCAAGTAAACATTATCGGGAACCTCCCTCATTGTCCTTGAAATGCAACACAAAAAGTAAGCATGACAGATACCCACTAACTGAAGATATTTATGCCCTCCCCAGTTCAGCAGATGAAGAATGTCTTTCCCTGATGTTTGAACCCGTCTGCATTCCTCACTTCTTTTATCTAGGAAGGGTCTTTTCCACACTGAATACCTTCTGCCTTCAAAGAGCCCTTAACCTGTTCTTCATCCCCATACCCACAAAAGCAATGGGGGAGCCTCACTGCAGAAATATGTTTCAAATAAGAATCCAACTCTTCCCCATTTCAAGGACTCAGACTGAATAGGTAGAGTGTTCACTCTCACCAGGCCAGAGAACGCAAGAGATTCAAACTCTACCAAACAGAAAATGCTAATCTTCTTGACAGGCAACCTAGAAAATTTCAACAGGCACAAAGGAAAAGCATCCATACCGTCAATATTTGCACATTCGCCCATGTCTAAGGAAAATACTGGATGAATGTTCTCTGTCTCTGTCTGCCTCTCTCTCTCTCTCTCTCTCTCTCTCTCTCACACACACACACACACACACACACACACACACACACACACACACTTTTCATTCTTTCTTTGTTTCCTATCACGGGCAAGGCTTACCTCACATATTGGCTCTGAGAGATACAGGTAAGCATGCGCAAGGAGGCTATAGTAAAAATAGACAAACACGGCATTCTGGGGCGTCAGAAATTAACATAAAAATGTACACCAATAAACAACATATAATAAAAAGTCATCAGCTTAAATACTTGAAGGTATAGAACTAAAAAAAAAAAAAAAGAAGAAGAACAGGCCCTTTGAAGCATTAGTCTCAGAATTCCTAACATGAGGTGTGACGTGGAAAATAACTGGTTCCAGCCTACAACTGAGATGAGCAGTCGATAGACACTCTTCCCTTTAAACTCTGAATTGTGTAACAGACTTACTAGCACGATGCCTGATACAGCGTAAGTGTTTAAAATCTGTCAATAAGCTTACATTTGAAGGACCTTTATGAATAATCACAGCATCCTTTTGGAAAGGAAACAATAAAACCACTGAGTGGGGGGAAAACAGCAGACAAATCAGTATGGGAAAAGCATGCTTATTTTCATATCTTGAAACATCAGACACCCAGAAAGAGGGAGTGGCGTTACTAGGGGACTCCCTTCAAGAGTGCTGGGCCTTCAGATTTTGCTGTTTAGGTGATGGGTGAGGGTCCTCGTTCTGTTTTGCAGTCAATGAGAATTTAATAAAATGCGAATCTTACCATCTCTGAAAGTATCTGTGTTCAAATGCACTAAGAATTAAAGGAGTCCCTTCTCATTTATGAGAATATAAGAACAGGGTTTCTAATTAGAGGGGACACACGGAAACACTAACGATAAACCTTTGTTCCATGAAACAAAAATAAACTTCCGTTTGAGATTAAAGGAATGCTCTCCAGTCTCTTTAGGAAATACTGAGAGAAAGTGCAAAATTGGAGGAAGCACAAACATAATGAACACAGACAGAGCAGGACAGCTTTTCAGAGGAAGGATTTGGTTGGGCCCTGGGGACATTCTTTGCAAAAACTCTTGCTTCTGTGTCATGGAGATATGTAGGGACTGTAATAGCCTGGACCAGAACCAGCAGAAACAAACTGAAGATGTCTTACCCTCCATACTGCTCGTTTCTTTGTGGTTTATACTGAATTACAAAGTTCTAGTCACAGACACTGGCTAGAGACCACAATGGGAAAAGGACCAGCAAAGACACACACACACACTCTCTCTCTCTCTCTCTCTCTCTTCCATAAAATCAAAGGTACCCGCCTACTGGCACAAACAGAGGAGCCCCATGTTCCATGATCCCAAATACTGCTTCATAAGGATAAAACTGATTTTACAATGTCGGAGGCATGAAAAATACTACTCAAAATTCAACTCATTTAATGCCGCACCCTTTAATTTATTTTATTGCCTCAAGGGTGGAAAAGGCATGTTCCTTACTGTCTGTGAAACAAGAAGCAGTGCCAAGCTAATGCTAATGGGAATTCTGTGGCCGGAGCCCACACTCGAAGACGCTGTGCATGCACTTCGGTTTGGGATTTACCTCCTTTTACAAAAGAACATCATAGAACGAAGGCATCCCAGAAAAGAGCGCCTTTTAGTTTAAAACTATTGTCTGAAACATCGCACCCCCTCAGCCCTCCAAGGACAGAAAACATCTGAATTAAATTGTGGATACTGCTCTATATGGAACTTTTAATAACATTTTTAAACTCTCTCGATTTCCAGGCACTATTAAAAGAGTAACTTTCTTTGAAACTGAGTTAAAGAGTAGCAAATTCCCTAATGGAATAAAAGAAGAAAAAAAGTGATACATTTCCATAGAGTAACAAAGTCCCTTAGGAATAAATAACACAAGAGAAGTGTGATGCATTTCCACAGACTTAGCAGCAGGTCAATAACAGACACCTTGTAGGAAATATCTTCCCCTGAACAAAGGTAGTAGAGCGTTCCTGGAGATGCCCCAGTTCTTTGCTCTGATTCATGCTCGCCACCCTATTGGAGCATTTCAATATGCCACCAGCAGTCAGAAGCATTTTTAGGTCTGATTTTCTACAATTTCAATCTTCAAATTGGCAACTTTCCAAGTTAGAGTCACAAATGGGAAGAATTCTCACATAAACTGAAGATACGTTTAATTATTGTAGCTTTCACAAGTACACTGGCACTTTTAATTAACAGTTTGTGAATCAGCTTCCAAAATCTCACGAAAATAAACATACGCAGTGAAAAACCTCACCAAGATTTTCCTTGCACAAAGTGAATTTCTTCCACTCAAGACTGAACACGATGGCTATGCCACTGCCAACTTACCTTGATACGAGAGCAAATGACTGATTTGTTATAATATGAAAACAGCTAGGGCTGAAATTTTGTCTTTGCATTATTTAGAAAGAAGAGGCCTTCTTCCAAACAGTTTACCTGTGGTTGCAAAATGCTATATGAGCATCTTTAATTCCTTTTAAGAAAACATATATCACTTTTAAGTATCCCCCCAAACTAAAGTTTCATCCATTTCAGTGATATATTTCACATTTGAAAATTTAAATAACAATCTTTTCAGTATAGCATATGCCTCACTTATTTTTATTAGGCTGCCTTCTATGCTAGTCTCTCTTCCAAATGTAAATAGTTTGAAAGCTGTAATGGTTTTTATAGAGGTAGTGTGTATGTGTATATATATATATATATATACACATATACATATACATATACATGTATATGTATATATATATACATATATATGTATATGTATATGTATATGTATATGTGTATATATATATATGTGTGTGTGTGTGTGTTGCATTTTCTTTATATATATATTTATATAAAACAAATATTTTACAAATCAAATATTTTATGAAATATAAATCGAACTTTGCATTAGATCGTTCTTCACCTGGTTATTGTAAGTTTATTTCTCATGGACTTTAAAATTGAAAGGCACCATGTGGTTTATAAATGAAATCCCTTCATTTTGCAGATAAGAACACTGAATCATGCTTAAGTTTTTCACAGAACTTGTACTGGCCACCTGGCCTCCTACTTCGCCACCCATGCCTTTACAACACACACTAGATGAAGAAGCTCCCTTCCCATCACTGATCCCCAGTAGTTATGGCTTGAAAACAGAATGCGGATTTGAGGTAATGAAGTTGGCGATGTGACACCACAGACAGTAACGAGAACTGCAAAAAAAAAAAGGTAGGCTAGAAAAGTCACTCCAGTTTCTCATGTATAGATTGAGGACTGAAATTCAATGGGGTGAGGCAATTTATTTGTTTGCATGTTTCAAAAATATCCTTGCGGATCCTCTTTTTAATCTGTATTAAAAATGCAGCAGATAAAAGTGCTAGTAGGGAGATTACAGCAAAATAGTTTTCAGCCAAAATTACAATGATTAAGCACAAATGTCCGTGTTTTTATAAATGTTCTCCCCTCCATCAAAATATGTATTATTCATTTCTGTATGTTCCATAATAGAGCAGTGGTTTGGTACATAGTTGGCACTTAGCGATTTGGGGGATATGTTAATATATTGTTAGCCAGAAGCTAGAGAAAGGAATGTGATACTTAAAAAAAATATACATGTGCTATAATGTAGCTTTACCAATAGCCTTTATGATATTCTGTAGAAACACTACAATTATTTGCAATTCGACCATCTCAAAACTGTAATTTCTTTGATTAATTTACTATGACTAGTTGTAAGCCATTTTGTAATTAAAGAATAAGATGAATAAATAAAAGCACAGACTTTAATCCCATTTTGTTAACGAGTCTGTCTTCAAGAAAAGCGAAATTTGGAAGAGAAAGGTTGGCTTACCTTTCTTGTTGATATTTGTTTCAAATTTTTATTTAAATTCTAGTTAGTTAACATATAGTGTCATATTGGTTTTAAGGAGCAGCACTTAGTTATTCGTCATTTGCATATACACTCGGCGGCGCTCATCATAACAAGCGCCCTCTTTAATGCCCATCCCCCATTTAGCCCATCCTCCACCACCCCCCCCCTTCATTAACCCTCAGTCTGTTCTCTGTGGTTAAGGGTCTTGGGTGCCCGGGTGGCTCAGTGACTTGGAGCTCTGAACTGAGCTCTCTGCTGTCGCTCAGATCCTCTGTCCCCCTCTCCCTCTGCCCCTCCCTGCTCATGAGCGCATGCATTCTCTCTCTCTCCCTCTCCCAAAAATAAACATTAAAAAAAAGAAAGAGAGAGTCCCTTATGGTTTGCTTCTCTCTTTTTTTTCCCTTCCCCTACGTTCATCTGTTTTGTTTCTTAAATTCCCCATATAAGTGAAATCATATGGTATTTAAGCCAGACTGCTGTAAAATATGGTCAATTTCAAAAAGTTAGAAATAGCAAAATACATTAATGTAATATTATGCAACAACTATTCTCAAATCAAATTTTAAAAACCACTAACTTTCCTAGCTTTACTCCTTCCTTTTCAAGCTATTTTTAAAGATTGGTCAAAATCCACATAAGATTATTTTCCCAATATTTTATTTTACTGAGTACCCTGCATTTATATAAATTTGGGGCAAAATCCAATTCATGTTTAGAATTAAAAGAAAATAGGTATCAATGTTAAACATTCAGGCAAAAAATAGGTAGAAATAAAACTACAGGATAAATGTATAAAAGCTCTGAAAAATGAATACCATTGTAAGAGACAACAGAGATGATTTCACATGAAAATGTTTTGTCAAATTAATCTATAAAAATTTAGAAAATATGGGGTGTGATGGACCAATTTTTACTTTGTCTGTGGTTTCTCTTTTCCCTCCTATAACACACGGGCGTCTGCTTTCTTTCTATTACACTTTTTCCCACAGCAGTGTTACTACATTTCAGAGCTCCAATGATCCATTCACACTAAGGAGTTCTGACTTAGTATATAATCCTGACAATTCTTCTAACCTCCAGTATGCATTTCTGCACTAACTACCCTGAATTTACATCATGATTTCCCACCAGTATCTTCCATTTCAAGCATCTAAACTTAGCTCATTATTAACTCTCCCTCTCCCATCCCAGTCTGCACTTCCTCAAATATTTCCAGTCGCCAAAGATTTAAAAATGAGCTTCAAGTTAGGTTCCTCCGTGGTATAATTCCTTCCTCGTCTATTTCTCCACTTCCATTACCATGACCACACTTAGCACTGTGCTGTATAACAATAACAATAATAATAATAATAATTATTATTATTATTATTATAAATGTCTTGTTTTTGTCCCGGGTTCCTAGAAGGGAATTCTAAGCCCTTAGAATTTCCTAAGTGATAGGAGCATCTCTGTGATTCACAGAGGGCCCCTGACCTCCGGGGATAAGATGGGGGCTGTAGAATGAGTTCACTTACATGGTTCAATGATTCAGTCAATCATGCCTATGTACGGAAACTTCAATAAAATCAATGGACACAAGGCTCAAGTAAGGCTCCTGGTTGGTGACATAGATGGGCCAGGAGGGTGATGCGTTCTGATTCCATGGGGAGAAGACAGGGAAGCCCTACTTTCAGGGCTCTCCCAGGCCTTGCTTTGTATGTGTCTTCATTTGGCTGATAATGATTTGTCCTTAATAATAAATTCTCTTAATGAAAATTCTCTAGTGAATTATCCATCTGAGTGGCTCATGGAAAACCCCCAACTGGTCCAAAGTACAGATAATGTGAAAACCTTCAAATCTGCAGCTGGTTATCTGACCTAAGGACAATCTTGTTGGAGATTGTGCCCTCAACCTGTGGAGTCGATAATAACTCCAGGCAGTTGGCATCAGAATGGCATTGCAGTGTTGCAGGTTGCCAGATAAAATACAGGACAGCCATTAAATACGAATTTCAAGTAAATACCAGTCTTAAAATATAAAAATGTCCCCAAATCCCATGGGGGCATATTTACACCAAAAATTCAAAACTTGACATTGAACAGGGCACACTGGTTTTGCTGTTTTTCCTAAATTGGGCAACCTTATACCCTAAGACAGGTTCTTATCACTCTTTGCCTAGTGGTCGCCTAACTTCACTTACTTTCTCTAGGCTCTATCTATTTATCTTTCTTACCTACTACTCTCAGATTATTCTTTACAACCATGGTTTTGGCCACGTATTGCCTTGTTGAGAACTTTGAGTGGTTTCTCATTGCCTATATAAATATATACAGATTTATTAGGATGGCATTTAAAGTTATTTATAAAGTACCCCAGACTTTGGAAATTAGACAAAACTGTGTTCAAATCCTATCTTCACCACCATGGCAGTTGGATAAAATGGGACAACTAATTTAGTTCTTTTTTTAATGTATTTATTTTTTTACATTCACTTATTTATCTTGATAGAGAGAGGGAGAGTGTGCACAGGTGATGGTCAGAGAGGCGACAAAGAATCCCCAGTAGGATCCATGCTGTCAGCACGTATCAGCACAGAGCCCAGCTCGGTGAGGCTCAATCCCAGGAACCGTGACATCATGACCTGAGCTGAAATCTAGAGTCAGACGCTTAACTGACTGGGCCACCCAGGCACCCCTTTATGTATTTATTTTTAATTTTTTTTATTTAAATTCCAGTTAGTTAACATACAGTGTAATATTAGTTTCAGGTGTACAATATAGCGATTCAACACTTCCATACATCACCCAATGCTCCTCAGAACAAGTGACCTCCTTAATTTCCAACACCTATTTAACCGATCCCCCCCACCTCCCTCCATCAACCCTCCGTTTTTTCCTTGTAATTAAGTCTGTTTCGTGGTTTGCCTCCCTCTCTTTTTTTTTCCCCTTTGCTTATTTCTTTTGTTTCTTAAATTCCACCGATCAGTGAAATATAAGGTATTTGTCTTTCTCTGACTGATGTATTTCACTTAGCACGATACTCTCTAGCTCCATCCATGTCATTGCAATGGCAAGAGTTCATTCTTTTTGATTGCTGAGTAATAGTCCATTGTATGTATATACCACAACTTCTCTATCCATTCATCAGTCAGTGGACATTTGGGCTCTTTCCATAATTTGCCTATTGCAGATGATACTTCTATAAATAGCAGGGTACAGGTATCCCTTTGAATCAGTATTTTTGTATTCTTCGTGTAAATACCTACTGGTACAATTGCTGGATCAGAAGATAGTTCCATTTTTAGATTGTTTTAAGGAATCTCCATACTGTCCTCCATAGTGGCTATACCCGCTTGCATTCCCAACAGTGTAAGAGGGTTCCCCTTTCTCCACATCCATGCCGGCCCCTGTTGTTTCTTCTATTGCTGATTTTAGCCATTCTGACACATGTGAGGTGATATCTCATTGTAGTTTTGATTTCCATTTCTCTGGTGATCAGTGATATTGAACATCTTTTCATGTGTCTGTTGGCCATCTGATTCTATTTCTTGTCCTTAATCTCTTCATTGTAATATGAGAACAGGAATATATCAGAATGTTATTTTAAACAAAGAAAGAGAAACTTTGCATCTACCTTTAATTGGTCAATGACCAATGGCCTTTTACTAAGCACGTACAATAAATCCATCCTAGTATTTTCCAAGTATCAATCTTTATTGAAATTCCTGCCTTTTCTTACACTATCCACCATGGTTTTCCTCTTTGTCCACTTTTCCCCATTGTATTTGTACTTCTGTAAAGTTCTGTCCTTGGTCCCTTCTCATTGTGTACCTTTTCCCTAGTGATTTCACTTCCAAGATTTTAAATAATGGTAAACTCTTGCTATATGCTGACATATTTCAAATATGAAACTCCAGCCCCACATTCCTACGTCCATCTGCTTATTGACATGTCTGAATATCCAATAGTCAACCATAGGTCTCCTCCAATCCCCTAGTCTTCCCACAATGCCTGTTTTGTATAGTTTTGTTTTTTAATTAATTTATTTATTTATGAGAGACAAAGAGAGCAAGCAGGGGAGGGGCAGAGAGAAAACAGAGAGAGAGAATCCCAAGCAGGCCCTGCGTTATCAGCACAGAGCCTGACACAGGGCTTGAACTCACAAACCATGAGATCATACGGAAACCAAAATCAATAGTCGAACGCTTAACCAACTGAGCCACCCAGGCGCCCCCGTTTTGTATAGTTTTAACATCACTTCTGTTAAGTAGGCCAGCCAGTAAGGTCAGGATGCCCATGATTCTTCCCCTCTCTCAGACTCACACACATACCTGTCAGCAAATTCTGTAATTCTGTTCTGTAAATGAGTTCTCTTCTCTGCATGTGCACTGTCTCTTCCTTTGTTAGGGCCCTCAACCCTCTCCTCTGGATTACTGCTATGGTGTATCAGTCAGGGTCAAAACAGGAAACAGATACAACTCTGAGAACCTAAGGTAGAGTGAATTTATTGCAAGGATTGAGCACAAGGTGACGGAGTGCAATTCATTCATTAGCAATAGCAAGAAGCCAGGACCTTCCCTGAGCTAGAGAAAGACAGGAGAAAGAATCACCTGGAAAAAGGTGAAACTATAGCAGACTTGTGAGACTGAAACAGAGACAAGAAACAGTCCTTAATGCAGATGCTTTCACCTCCCCTTTCCCTCTCCCAAAGGTTCTCCTTCCTCTACCCTCACTCTCTTTCAAGACATATTTTGCACTATTACCCTTCTAAAAGGAAAATCTGATCGTGTTTATCTCAATGCCAAAACTCTCCAAATAGTTTTCTGCTCTCTATAGGTAGTCAAAACTCACCTCTTCTTCAACTGCTACGCTGTGCCGTGCCCACAGCTCCCCAGAAGACTTTGGTTCCCTTACATATTCTATTCCACAGCCAGAAATCCTACCCCCGCCCCACCGTCCTCTGCACAAACACCAGAAAACGTCTTCTCATATTTCAGGATCTACATGACAAGTTATCTCTGCAATACCATCTTCCACGTTGTCCCTGTCCTCTCCCTCTTTCCCTTTCTTTATCCCACTCCCTTCCTTTCTCTTACTCATCTCGTAGTCTCACAAATCGAATCAGTAGTTACCATGATCCTCCATGAAAATGTCTACGTTGGCACTGATTTCATAGCACTACAACTGTACACGTGCACGTGCGTGTGCACGCACATGTGTATTTTGGCATGACTGTTCAGTCACGTGTCAACCTATGGTACTGGGTCACAATCTCCTCGAGGGCAGGGCGTTTATCGTATACCTTTTATCAGCTCAACAATTTCTTGAAAGATGTTTAGAATGAACTTGAGGTGCTTAAATATATTTATGTGTTCATATTTTTAAGACAAGTCAAGTTTAACAAATATTTTATAGGAATATCTCAATGCCTGAGGAAAAAAATTCTTGAAAGAGAAAATGTATTTCTTACATTATGTTACTCAGGGAGAATACAAGTTCACTTCCTTCTCTGACAGTTTTGAAATCAAAGTTTGTGTGGGGTTATTGATTTCACCTGTGTCAATGGACTTAGGATCCCTTCTTCCCCTGCAATTCTAATGCTTAAAAGAACATGTGAAAATTCAAATAAAAAATTGCACTTTAGGCTTACGAAAGATTGGACAATACATATGAATTATGGCAAATGCAATCTCTATATATTGTTTACCTACTTTTTGGTGGCCCTGCATAAGTTACATCAGGAATATGCTCTTGGATACCAAAGTTCAGAAGACTCTGTCTCCAATTCTCCAACTCTCTTGCCCCATTTATTGGCCATGAGCATCTATCAAAGGCAACAGTTGTTTACTTACATTAATTTAATGCCCACTATAACTACATGAATGTGGGTTACTACCTTAGCTCTATTTTACAGACAAGGAAACTGACGCATAGAGAAATTAGGTAACTTGCCCAATGTCACTTGCCAGTGGGTAGCAAAACTCATCTATAAACCAGTTCTGATGTCAGAGCCCATATACTTAGCCACTAAACTACTCTTTCCCATGTGTCAATCTTTCCTTTCAGCATAGTCCTCGGGCTCAAGAATGGAGAGTAGGGACTAGGAAGCACACCGTGCCCTTCACAGCTTACCCCTCCCGTCCTCTATTGGAGAAAATATGCCAATGAAGGAATGGCATTACTGCTATAGAGTGAGCATTGGGCTTCTTCTGCTGACCAAGTAAGATCTAAAAGTGATGTGGATTGAAAGCACAGAAAATAATATTTGCATGTATTTACAACCTGCCTTTCTCAGTAAGGATTTAAGGTGTTTCACTAAGATATGCACATTACTGACAGATAAAGTAAATTAAAATAGGCAGAAAAGCAAAGCAAAGGGAAAGTTGGGACAGAACAGGACAGTGTGTGCACGCAACGCAGGTCATGAAGTTATAGAAACTTGCCAATAGCAAGCTCGACGTTTGGCTCTAAGCTACAGAGTAGCCAATGAAAACAGAGAAATGAGATTATACAGTTGATTTTTCTATAAAATACAAACAAAGTAGTTGCTCAGGAGAAGCCCAAATATTTCCAGGGCTAAAACAAGGAGAAATTACTTTCCTAGTCTTCCAGAGAGGACACTGTAATATAATAAACAGCGTCTTCAGCACAGCCGGGGACCAGGGTTTCCAGAAATGAATGCCAGAGATTGCTTTTCACAACATCCCTCCAAAATAAGGCCTATGCATATGAAATACAGGACGCAGACTCAGTCTTGCCAGAAATACTTTATTCTTTCACACATCTTTGAGAAGTAGTTTAGTATAGGCTGATACAGACTACCTGGATTTGAATCCTGGCTTTGTCACTTACTGCCTGTGTGACATGGGACAAAACTCTAAACCTCTCTGGGTGTCTGATAAAATGGAGATAATGATCATAACTGTCTCATGCAAGTCTTTAGTCTCTATAAAGTCCTTAGGATTGTGTTTGGCACACAGTAAGCACTGCAGAAGTTTTTACTATTGTATTTAATATTCAATAACTATATTTATTTTTTTTCAAATCCTAACCTCCCAGCTGACAGCAACATCAAGTTAACCAACACAGGGTTCCATCTAAGTTCCAGGGAGCATATTAGTGAACAGTCACTGGGAGTAGTAGGAGAATTTGGGGGAGAAGGCAACTTGTCTTTAGTGTCATTTAGCCATGCTAGCTAACATCCCTTGGGACTTCCCTTCTTCTGGTTCAAAGCTCCTGGTCCAAACAGGTGAATGTTTCCAACTACTTGTACCCTGTCAGATACATGGAGATCATTATAATTCTCTCCTAGGGTAAGGGGATCACAAAACAGTGAGGCTAACAGGCTTATCTGTCTCTGGGTCTTGATGACTTCCTGGGCTCTACCTAGGAAAACAAACTCTCTTAATTAACCTAGTGGGGGACTCCATTAAAAATCTACCTCCCGGCATTGACTGAGGGAAGGGGAAATTGTGATCCGCTCTCCTCTCAGAGATTATTGTTTAACCACGCATCATTTCTCCTCCATCCGTAAAGTTATTTTATCTCGAGGGGCAGAGTTGAAGGACGCTTCGCGTGGGTCTCCTACCTTCTTCACAAATTCGTCAATGCTGCAGGCTTGCTTGCAATTGCTCTTGCAACTCACAAGACAAGAACTGGCACCTTGTCTCTTTCTGAGGTGTGATTCCATCTTTGAGACGGTAAGTGGGGAAAGCTGACGTGAAGGCAGAAGGTGGAGGGGATTCAAAAGGTCCACGGTATTGTGAATAAAGGGGGTAAATGACAGCTGGCTAACATTGCCCAATATCACTTGCCACACGAAAATACAGCACTCTTCCTAGGCATACTCCAATTAAGACAATTCTGGGGTTGTGCGGTGTGATGAGGTCCACATTTGAAGCTTTCTTTTCGTCGTTATCAACCCCTAGGCAGACTTTAAAGACAGTCTTCATGGGCAGACTGAAGAGAAGAGCCATATACTAAGGTTACTCAGTTTTTAAAACTTAGAGAATGTACTAGTGTTGGTAGTTCGCTTTTTCAAAAGTCTGAATGGCAGGTACTAGTCTGGTGTCGGTTGATTCATCAGGAGCACCAAATGGTCTAGTCCAATGTTCAACACAAGTTATTTTTTTTAAGTTTATTTATTTTGAGAGCGAGCGAGCAGGGAAGGGGCAGACAGAGAGAGGGACAGAGACAATCCCAAGCGGGCTCTGTGCTGTCAGTGCAGAGCCCAACGCAGGGCTGGATCCCATGAACCGTGAGAAACCAAGAGCCGAAACCAAGAGTCAGATGCTTAACTGACGGAGCCACCCAGATGCCCCGCACAAATTATTCTTTAACTGGAAACAAAGCTAAAAATACCACGCAGCAATGCATACGATTAGTACTCAATTTTCATACAATCAACACCACTAAAAAAGTAACTCTTTTGTGTCATATGTTGCATATGGATAAACTTAGAACAAAAAACTGCAATCATCTGGAAAGGTCCTCAAAGGTCCAATTCTTTGGTGTCTTTATTTTAGATATCAGAAAACCATGACTGAATGGTTATTTGAGATCACATTTCTTCTCTTTTATATAAATACTTTGAAATGTAAGAACAAAAAATATCACATCCGGTCAGATATAGGTGTCATTCCTCCTAGAATTCTGCTGCTTGACAGGCGTGATGCCCCCATTTTGTTCTGTAATTGTGCATAGTTTCTGCAACTTTATTAAAAACGCTTCTAAACTAAACTCCACAAACCCCTTAAAGTTGTAAATTCCTCATGGGTAAACATCAGTGCCTGTTTCTGTCTCCCACAGTACCTAGTAAAATACCTTAAAGAAATCATAAGTTAAGGTGCTTGTTAATGGTGATGATGTTGTGCATCACAATATTGATGATCACGTGACTGATTCCCTTCCCAGGTTCTGCATCTCTAAGAACCCCGTCTGTTCTTTAAGGCTCAGTTCAAGCCCAGTCTCAGGTCATGGTGTCTTTCCATACTAATCTAGCCCTCCCTCATTCCTCTCTGCTCTAACCACCTATTTTCCTTTTCACCAAACATCTATCCATTTAAATAGTTATTTATTACTAGTTATTCAATGTGTTTTAGTATGGTTTCCATACAAGCTGTTAGATTCTCCCAAACATTTACTATATTCTACATTTTTTATGTTCTCATCATCATCATCATCAAAGCTCATCAAAGTTGAGGCATAAATACTGCCCATTGATACTTCCTTTTACACTCTTAAAAGTACCCTTCTTATTACCAGACTTTCTTCGGTTTTAAGGAAACGATTCAGCTCCAGAGCTCTAAGTGTTTCCACATCAGCTATGTCCAACGTTCTTCCATACTCCGTGAGGGAAATCCTATGTGCTCTTGGATATCATCTTTCCAGTGTAAAACCATAAACATTGTAAGCCATCCCCCAATTTCAGAAGTTATCCTTTTACCCCCTGTTCTGTAACATTTCTCCGAAATGTCTTCATTGCCATTTCACATTTTAAAGTGGAGTAAGCATATACGTAAACAGTATGTGCCACTGTACTGTAAAAGATAAATAACATTTTCTGTTTTGTTTTAAATATTCTCCCTGATGAAGGTAAACTTTATAACATGAGAATAAGAAAATAATATCGACAAAAGCACCTACTCAAAAACTGTTCCATATTCTAATATTTTCTACCAATCTATGTTGAAATACAATCAAGTGTTGTATTACACACATAAGAATAACTGTGTTTTGTAATTTAAACACAATTTTTTTTACTCCCTTTAAGATTATCTAATGATTAAAAATGTTTAAGCACTCTCTAGAGTGCATTATATGGATAAAGAGATGGAACAGGGAAATTATTCTACTGACCAGAGAAAAAGAATAAAAGGATAATGTTGTTAACTACTCAAAATAGTAGGGGCAATAGAGGCACATTAAGCCTGTACTTATTCAAAATATAATCTTATAAAAATTCCAAGAGTCTCCAAATACCCATGGAAGGTCAGGAGCAGCTGTTTCAGACAAATAAGTTTTTGAATCTTGAATATATTCTCTGCTGTGATTCTTTCAGTGATGGCGTGTTAGTGCCTTAAAATGATATATTTGGATTTATGGCAAACCCCTTAACAGAAAAGCTAACACTCAATAGACCAAGTGTTTGGAACTACAACTCATAGCTTATATCATGTTGATAGCTTAGTATTTCAAAAACAGTCTATGGAAATATACCATGTGAGAGTAATCCTGGTTGATTATACAAACTACAATTATGCATACATTTGAAGCTTTCGTTTTTCTCTAATTCAAAATTTCACTGCCTTCCAGAGACTCTCTTTGGGAAAAATATTGGCATATATGTAAAAAGCAACACAATTAAATTTTAACACACTCCACAGTCTTTAGGCTCTTAATACTGTCAAATGATCTTCAGTCAAAGACCATCTGGAACACACCTGTTGTTGAACAAATGTGAGTTTACTGCCTCACTGTGAGGAGTCTCAGCAAATATGTTAGAAATAAAGGACGTGGACTTCTGTTAGGTGATTTTGGGGAAAGTTTAAAAAAAGCAGGATTTGGCTCTGGGCTGGATACTGTCAGGGAGCAGAAGCCATTCTATGATTGGGAATCTTAAAAATTCTTACCTAGAAGAAGAATGTGATTGGTTTAAAAACAAAAAAGTTGAGATTAGTTTTTTAAAAAGATGGGAAATATTTGGGCTTTTTCTGATCTTCAAAATGTTCATGTCTTTGCCCAAGTTCACATATGAGTACAGAGTGGTCTAGTTTTTGTCTAATCCATCATGATCACAGAAGGTCCTTGCCTAATGTCGATGGTGTGTGAAATGTCATGTTCAACAGGAGAACACCGCCCTACCAGCAATGCTTTTCTCTTTCTCCAGATATAAAAAACGAGCATAAAGTGCGAAGGGGCCATCATCTCCGCAGACTGAAATAAAGTTACAAACAGGAATGCATCTCCATTTAACTTGCGTTGTAGGCTATAAGCTGGGTCTTGTATATTTTTGGCATCACTCTGTATGCTATAAACAGCCAACGTCCATCAACTGCTTCAACTAACTCACTTCTTCCTTCAAAAAATTCATTAATGATTCTCAACTACAGACAATCTCTAAGTAGGTAATCATAAGTCTGTAAGGAGAGTAGCAAAGACTGAATCTCATTGTGACGAAACTAATGAGAGAAGAATGGAGGATGAGGAACGCTATTCTCCACTCACATTATATCTGAGTTCTTATGTAAGGAAGCACTTGGTAACAGGTGTTTACTGTACATAAAAGCACAGCCAGGCCTTTGGAATACAACAGTGAATAAGATCAAGTCCCCATCCCCAGTGGGCTTGCAGCTCTGTGACAGAGTTATGGTTTTATTTTCTCATTCTTCATCCTACACAGTGAAATAAAATTACATCATTGTATCAAGCAGTCAAAAGAGAAAATTAATACTGGCCTACACCATGTGTTTATGGCCAATTTGGGTCCTGACTACAAATTACAATCAACGTAATTTTTTAATTAAGTTTTGGCCACTGGTTAGCTGGCTCACTATAAGATTTTAAATATTTCCTTTAAAGTCCACAAGCATCTCACATAAACTCAACAGTACAGGAACTCTAACTGCATTCTCAATAATGAAGAAGTGTTTCCTTTTTTATGCTGTCAGTGAGAATGTTATTTATTTTATAATTTGATGAACATACACTGATAATAGATATAAAACTAAGCTTTACAAATCACACTAGAATAATAAACTGCAATTAAATTTTATCACTGAATTAAAATTGGCCAAATGTGGAAATTAACAAGTTATTGAAAAACAATAATATGAATAAGAGTTTTTTGAGATTTTAACTATTTACATTCAATTTAAAAACATGAAGTGGTCCCAGATTATTATTTCACAGGGAAATAATATAATTATTGACCAAATATTTCAATATATTCTAATTATCTATCTCCCTCCCTCCCTTCCTACCTACCTATCTACATCAATCGATCCATAAAATTAATCCTCTAAAATAAAGTTTCTTAAAAAAAATTTTCAGGGGCACCTGGGTGCCTCAGTCAGTTAAGCATCCGACTCTGATATAGGCTCAGGTCATGATCTCGCAGTCATGGGATCGAGCCCCACATTGGGCTCCATGCTGAGTGTGGAGAAGCCTGCTTGGGATTCTCTCTCTCCCTCTCTTTCTCAAAATAAATAAATAAACATTTTTTTAAAAATTTACTTGTAAGCCAATTAGAATAGCACCATGTTTCAGAAATACCTTTTCTTCCTTCTTATTAAATTCATTACTCCTTACAGAGATTACCATTCTCTCCAAATCTAGACACACATATATTAAGTAAAAATTCCTCAATAGCTTTTGTTTCTATAATGATGGTGCTCTTGTAGTTACACTATTTTTTTTAAAAAAAATGTATATACTCACATAATTTAGCTTTATCTGCTACTTCTTCATTCACTCACAAAGTAAATATTTACTGAGAGTCCTCCAATTTGTAAAAAAATTACGTGGAACAGAGCAATTAAAACAAAACACAGTGCCTCCTCTGAAGGAGTTTACAATCTAGGAGGTGAGATTAAGACACGTACACAAATATTAAAAGAATGCAGTAAACAGTAGTTATCATTATAGATAGGGACAAAATCTTCTAAGGATTCAGATAGGAGAGAGGCTCCAGGCTGAAAATATCATGGGAGTTCTCACAGAAAGGGACATGTCTTAACTATGCATTAAAGTATTGGATTACAGATAGAGATTTAGGACATCTACTGTGTTCCTTGGGGACCCAAGCCTCCCTAATTCTCAGTTCACCCCCCAGTTCTTCTTCACATTCATCACTATCAAGTTTCCATTGACCTAGGCTTGTGCAGCTCGCCTTTCAACTCTAAATACAGGACTCAAGACTCTCTGCATTTAATTTTCTTAATTTCAACTGGTTTTTCCATCCAATATATAATCCCAGATTTTAACAATACTTCTTTAATAAAAAGTGTTATATTGATGTGTAAAATGCAATGTGGCAATAATTTTGAATCCTGATTTTGTTTTTTACCTCCATCCTGGAAGTTATCCTTCCCTGCTTTTCCAATTACAAATTTGGTAAGCACACCTTTTATGCCCTCATCCATAGGGACATTAGACAGGTGTTCAAACTTCAAGAAACTCAAACTCTGGTTGACAGGGAGATATGCATAGTCTAAAATGGGCCTAAGGGTTTATGTCAAAATATATTAATATTTATCTATCCATTAATTTATTTTTCTATCCAACACATGTCTCTTGAGTACCTATTATGTATCAGATACTCTTTTATGACTCTTTCAGTATTGAAAAACTCCCTACTCTCCATGGCTTTTTACTCTAGTATGAGGTGAAAATGAGTGAAGAAATAAATCGAGAAACAAATGAATAAAGAAAATGCATAAACAAATAAGTAAATTTATAGTTATAAGCAATAATGTTACAAGTGCTATGGAGATAACTGATTTAGAACAATGGGTTATCATAACAGGGTGTTTGAGAAGTGAGCGAAGTCCCCTTTGACGAAGTGACATTTCAGATGAGATATAAGTGACAAGAAGAAACAACTATACAATGATCAAGGAGAAGAGTGTTCAAGGCAGACAGAGCACCTTACCCTAGGAATGAACATGACATGTTGGAGAAAAAGTATGGCTGGAGTGCAGAGATGAGAGGATAGTGGTGTAAGATGAGGACAGAGAGGTAAACTGGAGGTTCTAAAACTAAGGCAAAGAATATAGGTTTTATTCTAATTGCAATAGGAAGCCATTGGTAAGTTTTAGGCAGGTGAGGGACATGATATGAATTATATATTAAAAGAATACTCTGGATCCTGGGGGGCCTAAGGAGCTCAGCTGATTAAGCATCTGACTCTTGATTTTGGCTCAGATCATGATCTCTTGATCGTGAGATCAAGCCCCACATTATGCTCTGTGCTGACAGCGTGGAGCCTGCTCAGGATTCTCTCTCCCCCTCTCTCTCTCTGCCCCTCCCTCGCCTGCACTCTTTCTTTCTCTCAAAATATATAAATAAACATGAAAAACAAAGATTAAAAAAAAAAAAAAGAATACTCTGGCTCCTGAGCTCAATGGATTTTAAGGGAGTAAGAGTAAAATTCAGAGAAACCACGTTAGGCAGCAATGATCCAGGCAGGAGAGGATGATGACCTGGACTAAGGTGGAAAGAAATAGATGGATTCAGAAGATATTTTAGAGACTGGGTTGACAGGACTTATTATGCATTGGATATGAGAGGGAGAGAGGAAGAATAAATGCTGGCTCCACCCAACTGGGTGTGTTGATGAAATTGACTGCAATGGAAAGATTGGATATGAAAAGATCTGGGTGGCAATGATAAAGAGCTGTTCTTAGGACACATTAAATTCAGATGCTTATTAGATATTCACGAGAAGCTTTAAAGTAGATAATTGGAAATATGAGTTTGAAGTTTTAGAGAGAAGTCAGATCAGGAAACAAAGATTTGAGAGACTTTCATTTACAGATCGTATTTAAAGCTACAGAATCAAAAGCCCAAACCTGGAGAGAAAGCATATCCTAACAAGAGAAGAGGGTACAGGAGAGTCTTCAAGAATTCCAATGCTTCCATACTGAGCAGAGGAGAAATTAATCAAAGACACCTAGAAGGAGCAGCCAGTGAAATAGTGTGAAAACAAGGAGCGTGACGTTACCAAAGTCAAGAGAAGAAAATGCTTCAAGGAAGGAGCAGTCCATGTTGTTGAACAATGCTAAGAGTTAAGAAGAGAAGGGAAGATAGGATTGGACTGCATGGAAGTCACTGGTAACTTAACTTCAGATGGTTATGTGCTAGGGAAAGGGATCCTAGGTGGTAGACTAGGAACAGAGCCCTCACTCTACCTAGGAAGTTGGAAAATCTGAACCAAAGAAGGTACTGTCTTTACACCCATAAACTTGAACCACTCTGTAAATAATGATACTGGCAAATCCTGGATGTTATCCTGGACTCTGATTTAGTCATTAACTAGTTACCACTCTGGGTGGTTTCCCACTTCAAGCCACTGCTTCTTGTTTCTGTTCCTGTTCACTTGATCAAATTTTTGTTGTTCTCCCTATCTAACTCCTGAAAGAAAAAGGAAAGGAGACGAGAGGGCAGGGGAGGGCAGGGGGAGGGGAGGGGAGGGGAGGGGAGGAGAGGGGAGGGGAGGGGAGGGGAGGGGAGGGGAGGGAAGGGAAGGGAAGGGAAGGGAAGGGAAGGGAAGGGAAGGGAAGGGACACTTTAAAACTAATATTTAAGTAACTTGATACAAATTCCCTGAGGTTGCTTAAAATCATTGATAAGTATCTCTGAACCCATGAGGACTTTAATTAGCTAGTTGTGCATCTTTTGTGAATAATTTTATAAATAAATCACATTACATCATTTTATTAGAAAGTCTTACCCAAGACCAGCTTATTGTGTGCAAATTTCTTGAGATTTGGGGCTACCTCTAGTTATGTCTGATTTCCTCTAGGCTCTGCACATACAAAACCTATATTTATTATTTAATTGAAAGAGATTGTATGTATCATATAAACCAAAAGCCCCCAAAGAAGGAGACAACTGACACCCCATACTTAAAAGAATTCCATTTATATATTAAAGTTTGCCAACCCCAGTATTTGAACAACCTTTTTTTTTTTTTTTTTTAACACACTCTCTAGTTCATTCCTTCTTTTATCATGATTTTCTGCCCTCCCAGCCCAGGTGTTGGCTATTCCAGTGATTAGATCAAAGATGACCTTTTGGTGTGAAGACAGAGGTAAAGAAAATACTTATTAAAAGTCTCTACCTTTTGTATGTCATCAGTTAAGAGTTTTCCTTTCCCATCTGATAAAGGAACAATGTTCTCCTTTATCATTTTCTTGAGTTTTAATGTATTTTTAAAAAAAAATACAGTGTTCATTTTTTCTTCACCTAATTTCTTTTGTTTTGTTGTAGTTGTTGCTTTTCTATGACCTGAACATGCAATTAGGCACTAACTCCTCTGCAATTTTTGTTTTGTCAAATAACCCATCTTCCAATTTTGTAGCATTCATTGTTTGTATTTTTAAAGCACTGTATTTATCCAGGTGAGATTTATTTTCCTCTGCCTACCTGGTCTATAATTATTACTACGGCACTGGCAAAAGCCACTTCCCTGTGAAATCCAGACTACTCTTCATCAGATCCCTTTAAGAGATAGATAGCTTGAGATTTTTGAAAGAGAAAGTGCCTGGGTACTCCAAAGGAGGTTTAAGAAACAGAGAGAAAGGAAAATGAAATTGAAAATAATAAATGGACTCAGAATATAAGCTCTGTCAAACAGAGGTCAAAATAATTTCTAGGGGTACATGATAAAAAAGAAATGTTGTAAAATATGAATGGGGTTAATGAATGGTTGGCTGAATTGAGGAAGTAAAAACTAAAATATGGGTTTCCTTGACCCTTTGCAGGTCCTTTGCCTTCATTTTAAGCGTACAACAAAGAAAAGAAAAGAAGGGGAAAAAGACCCACAAAGACTGCATAGTGAGGATAGAAGACCAAGACAATTTGCCACCAAAGGGTCTTCTGGTCATCGAGATAGTAACGGAATTGTTTCCCAAAGGCTTAAGAATGAGGACCATGAAATCTAAAAAACCATGCTAGATCAGAGCGCTCAGTGGCCTTGTGTATATGAAGTAGGAGACGCTCTATGGGTTTTAAATATTACTCTTACCTAGAACATTTTTCTCCCATTTTCTTCTACGCTTACTGAAGTCTCTTCTTTATTCACACGTTTTCAATTACACTCTATTCCAATCATTAACATCAACCTTCCCATCCAATTAGAATCCCTAATGCGTCACACTCCTAATGGATACGATTTAGAAGAGCCTTCTTTTCTTTCTTTCTTTCTTTCTTTCTTTCTTTCTTTCTTTCTTTCTTTCTCCTCTTCGTACGTCACAATATTATCTGCAACACAGTTCAAGCATATGTTTGATGATTTGCAAAGTTCACTGCTCTTTAAGAAAATGTTCCAAGAGAGTCTTCTATTGCTAGTAGGCATACACTCATATGGACATATTTAAATTAACCTCAGAACTTCATAGGGAACATTCTATTCTAGTGTCTCCATCATAAGTATTCTGACTTTGGGTACTTCTGCATATCAAGTCTTTCATTCACCTAAAAAGCTGAGTATACATTTATGATTACTATTATCATTACTACTATACTACTATTACTATCAATAATCTTTTTTGGTAGTTGTATCTATTTTTTCTACCTTTTATTTGATATATTTTAAACTTTCAAAAAGTTACTTTATTCGATATATTTTAAACTTTCCAAAAGTTAACTTAATAAACACCCATACATCCTTCACCTAGAAATACCAGTTGCTAACATTTTGCCATATATGCTCTATGTCTCTTTCTCAGTATGATATTATCACTGTTATCATTTTGCCGAACCATTTGAAAGTAAGTTGCAAGCTTTATGGCCCTTTATTCTAAGTTTTCAATATATATCGTAAGAACAAGGATGTTCTTTTATGCAGTCATAGTACATTTCACTAATTAAGGATAATTAATGTGGATAGACAAAACTAAGTAATACACAGTCTATATTCAAATTTTGCCAATTATCCTAATAATGTCCTTTAAGCCACTTTTTTTTCTACAGTTAACAATCTAAGCCAGTATTATATTCTTACATGCGAGTATCACCTTTCTTTGTCTCAAGGCATATACAAATAATCTATACTTTAATTTCATACCTCCAGCCATAACCAATAATTTAATATTCCTGTTCATTTACACATTTCCTGAAATTGAATTTATATAACCATTTGATGGGTCTAGAGTTGGTCTGTTTTCCTTTCTGGCCTTCTGATAGCTCTAAAGGACCTATGCCTTTAGATGACTTCTATAACCCAACTCACCCACTCAATCTGGTTTCCTTCCTCTAAATTTACAAACTCCTCCTACAGTCTCCATCTGTTCTTGGATGTGGACAGTGTAATTACCCCCATCCTCCATTATTACTAGAAAAGTATATAGATCTGCATCCTTTAGCCATCTCACTGCCCGTTATCAAAACATACCAATCTTGAAAAATTCAGCTCTTTGGGCTTACGTGAGAGAGACTACTACTCAATTTCCTATACCCTCCTTCTTGCCATAAGTCTTGTTTGCCCAGCTCATTATATGTCTTAGCAATATCATCATGGTGTGTGGACACAGGTTCACGCACACACACACACACACACACACACACACACACACACACAGAAGCAATAGTATTAAATAGAGGCTTACCATTTCCGGGGTTTTAGGAAGTGCTACCAAATACCCTGAATTCTGGGGCTCCATGACTTGCAAAATAGATACATGCACAACCTCTCGTTACCCTCTCAGGATGCTGTTTAACATTACAAAACAAGTTACACTGTTCCCCCCACCATGCTACACCAGTTCTGGCCTTGACTGACTTTGCATTGTGGTTTTAAGAAGTTGTTTTTCAGTAATTTATTGGCGTTTCATCTGAAAGGAGGACCAAAACTTTGAATGCGTACACGGATTTCCTCTCACTGCTTATCATATGTCTTAACACATTACTATAGATTCTTTTTCCAAAATTTTAAGCATAATCGATTGACACTGACAAAATTCCCAAGGAAAATAGGTACTATTCACTACTGCGATCCTAAACACATATAGATATACTATCATAAGTGCATATTTATTATTTTAATGTCCATTCATGACCTTCAATGAAACTTTCTAACATTATAATCCCATGATATCATGCTCACTTTTTCCATGCTCACACGCTGAGGTAATTCAGACAAACCATACAGTGCAGTTCCTTTCCAGAAAAAAAGAAATCCTGGCTTATTGGATAAAAATGTTACAAATTATCCATCCAAAGCACAGATCATAAACTTGACCCCTTTTTTAGATTTTTATTAGTACTGAAATAATTGATACTGACAGAACAAAGAGAAGATTCTTACAACCATAAAAATCACTTTGCTGCTACCAACATAACTGAATCCTACCTCTAATGGATTATGTGGCCAGGCCAGCCTCATAATAACATTTAGTAACTAACTCTGTCCATACACTGGTGTTCAATGGCCAAAGGCCCCATTTAATTAAGAAGATGGATTTATATGCACTAATAATTCAGGTTACAGCTTTGAGAGCACAGTATTTACTCTAGCTAAAGAAAAAATCTTTTTAGCCTAACCACTTTTTTTTCTTACTGAGTATACTTCCCATTTCTGTAAGACATCTGATTAAAAGTATAGTTATAATATCAGATATGCTTTAAACAGATGAAAGCATATTATTTCACACATGTTTATAAAATCCACATCAGTATCATTGTCTTCAATTTTAAAACAGACTCTTAACAAAGAGGGATTATTAATCTTGTGAAAGCCTGATGTTGAGATAAATCTACTTATCAGACATAGACATGGAAAAACACAGCCAGTTTAACTTAGGAGCAAAGTTATCTAGAAATAACTTAATGGGCCCCATCATATGTGGTTTTATATATTTTATTATTTGCTCCGGTCATAAATCATGACAAGTATACCCCTGGCTAAAACATCTTCTGGGAATAAGGCTCCTTCATTGCAAAGTTAATGCTGAAAAGTACTTTGTAAATCAAATGAAACAGAACCACTGAGACTCAGAGCCATGAACCTCAAAAAGTTCCTAGGTCAAAGCTACATGTTGCCTTGAGCTAAACGAAGATAATAGAAGTGACCAGTCCCAGACAACGTGGAGATGTATTTTTGTGGAGCAGCTATTATCCACCAGGCACTTTAATGGTCTGAGCCAACACAACAGTGCACTAGACAGTTGTATTCAGCTTCCCTCCACTGTGGTGACCACTCCCTTCATTTGAGATGTTCCTGGTATCTCCAGCTCTCTCTCTATATATATATATTACTAGAGGTTAAGAAGATCTGATTCCAGTTGTACATCCTCTTGATAGATCTCCTAATGATATTAAACATACTGAAATTAGACAAGATATGTTCATCCAGCACTTACATTCAAAACTGTTCGTCGCTATTAATGGAATAACAATAGAGGGCTCATTCATAGCTGAGGCTGGATGAAGCCCATTCCCGGAATTATGGGTAATGAGAGCTCCTTGCTGCCAGTTTCTGCTTCCAGAATCCAGAGCTGTGGTCCAAGATCTCTCAGCACACTTCCTTTCTCCAGGAATATTTCCTTCATTGCCAGAGCACAAGTCAGGCCTCACCCCCACTCACTCTCATGTTAGCCAAACCTGGTCTTCTCTCCCCGACCTTCACGTTAATGGACAGTAATGGCAAAACCAGGAAAAGAGAAAGAAGATAGATACATTCCACATTCTTCTAGATGTGGCAAAATACAGTCATTTTAATAATGTAAGTTTGGAGAACAGGAATTGGGGAGTAAGAGAGGTAACACAGTCTTAACTGAGTATTCGGTTTCATAGTAAAATGAATAAATTTATGCAGGAAGAAAATAAAGGAAGAAAAAACCGTGCTTGCCCTGCCTTACTTAGTACTTAAAGTCAAGCATCAAAATCTCAATACAACTTTTGAATGCCTATAGCACCCCTATTAGTCTGCTTAGGCTCAAAGTGATGAGACTATATGGACCAGCACGTAAAAATCCCTGGGCCTTAGGTTAATTTATACAGTTTTAATAGGAAGTACTAGTAACCACAGCAATTCCCTTTCATCTCCTTAAAAAAGTATCTTTATTGTATGTTTACCCAACTTTCCTAGCTTATATTTAATATAAGGATATTCTCAGTAAAATGTTGATTCAACTTTCATGTAGAGATTTAATATCTCTTCATAATATCTCTTTAATAAAGAATTAACTGTATTTGTGGAAACTATGCAAATGGTTATGTTAAAAGATGTGTCTCCAGTGAGTCCTCGATCAGTACCTAGAAATCTTTACTCTTGGATCTCTCACTACCTACCAAGAACACTACCCTTAGATTACAGGTGGAAAGTCTAAGTCTAAATACTATATTGTACAGCATGCCTGCTGAATGAATTATGTAAAGTGCAATAACTTCCACACATAATTAAAAGGCAACTGATGTCAATTCAGTGTTTTCACAAGTCAATATGCCTTTCTGCATTCAAAATTAGCATGGCCATTTATTTTGAGATATTGTAGTATCATTTGGGTATTTAAGGGGATGCTTGGATTTTAGCCACTAATCAATCTGCAAGAGTGGATTAACTAAATGGTAAATTTATAAAGATGATGTCAGTCTTATACCTAAGCTTTAACAAAGGCTGAAATTATGGCTGGGATATTGGAAATCATCCATCATTTTGGAAAACTCCGACGATTCCAAACAGCATGGTAAACTAAATGAAAGTTGTAATTAAATTAAGTTGTTCCCTTTAAAAGTGCCTACATTTTTAAGCCCCAGCAGCTGAGTAAAGTGTTTGTGGCTGACTACATCAGTCTTTCTCCTGGGGAAGTCACTGTGAATAGACTAAAACAGAAATCATTTTTTCCTCCTTTAAGCAAAATCGGTTGATTATGGGCCTTCCCGCCCCCACTCTATTTGCTAAATAAACAACACATTAAAAACCTGAAGCTAACTACTGCATTTTGAACTTACTGGATGAATATCTGAAAACGCTTTTTCACAGCAAAGAGAATCCTTTTTAATCCCAATTCCATTACTGATATTGGTTACTTCTACAAACTGCTTCAGAGATTATGCATTGCATTTAATCACCTATTTTAAATATTGAAATTGAATATCTGATAATGGCATTTACTCTATTCCTTAAATTTGCTACCCTAGGAGAGGTTTACCAGCCACCGGAAGGAATTTTATCTGGTTCCAGCAAACACATTCTGAGCAATTTCAGTGTAGTATTTCTAGTCGTCAAATCTAAAACCTTGTCTTTTATATCGCCATTTTAAAATCAAATGAGATTTCTAATATTAGCCATGGGAAGAGTAGACTTGCAAATTGAAAGGCCAATGATCTCCCATTCATCTGTTACTGAATCTAAAATTGCTGTATATTAGCTTCATCCTATGAGTTATGAGATCACCAGAGCTCACACCGAAATCATGCCAATTGCCCTCATGCCTAATAAATAATCAAGGGCAGGCCAGGCCCCCCCCAGATAGGGCAAGCCAGGGCCCCCCACATACCAGTCCTTATCAATTAGGCTGTCATCAGAGTGAGCACGAAGGAAGTTTGCAACGGTGAGAGCAAGTTAAGATAATAAGGCCCAGGACAGACAAGTTTAATGGCGAAATGAGGAGGATGGAGAGTGAGCCAAAGAGTAAAAAGGGAAGAACTAAATGGGAGCCCAATAAGAGCAGTAATAATCAGGGCCCTCAAAGGCCAAAGACCAAGGCTGTGAGACTTCAGACCTTCAGAGTTCAAGCCAGCTTCTAAGGATGCACTCACAAGAAGTGGATTGCCAGCTGGAGACAGTTGCTGCCTAAGTCAACATTGAATAATTTCTTCCTCATAATTTGTAGACATGAGGACTTTATAAGAGCTTTCACACTTGCTTTGGCCAACAGAACACATCACTGTCAACCCTGTAAAATCAAGTGTCCACAGCTTTTGCAGTCTTGCATCATGGACATATACATGGATTCATCAAGACATACACACTCTCTACATTTGATTATATAGAAGTTTGGAGGTTAAAATTTGAGGCCGTTCAGTCACACTGAAATGGGGTTTTCCAATCTCTTTAATGGACCCTGACACATTAGTTGAATCTAAGATCTTTACTAATTTGTACTCACGATGAGTACATATAAAATTACCCTGAACCTCTTTCTTTTCCCTCAACTTTTTATTCCTGATTATAATTTAAATAAAATGTCCCATAATTAATTTTCAGAATGTAAATGTCTCACTCCTACTTGCCATGAATCATTTTTTAATTGCCCTATTTCTTGACCTAGTAATTATTGCTTGTCTGAATTACATGAGCTCTCCCCTCCCCCAATCAACCAATCTGCACAATATGTCACAACATTATAAAAATTTACAAGTGTACATTACAAACCAAAATGAAAAGCTATTTTTTATAAATACACTCAATTATTATTTTATGGGCGCCTTTATCTAGCAACCATCTATTCAACCCTGGAGTAAGAAAGCTCCAAATGAATCTTAGTGTTCCCATACCATTAATACCATAAAGATGGTCTGGGTAAAACGCAGCTCATGTATATCAGTAAATGAATGCATTTTAAGTGTCCCCAACTTTTGAATAAACAGTATACAAATAAAAATCTCCATTTAGTATCAGAAGTCTGGATTGAAGGTAAAGCCAGCATACAATTGGTATTGACTGTGCCTGTCTTTTGCCTACAACATCCTCTCTTTTTTTCTCCCCAAAAAATTATTTGAACTCAATTTTTAAGAATACACAAATGGACAAGACAGGCTGTAAAGCATACACTGAGAAATACCTATTTGTCGCTTAAATTAATTTTGAGAAAATTCGAGAAGGGAAAAACTGATTTTAGACAACAGACCCTCTTCCTTCCCATACTCTCAGAGCAGAGGGCCCACACCGCTCCTTAGAATACCTGTCCTATTTTCACTAAAGCTATCTGGCTCCTTCACTCCTTTGTAAATGTCTTTTATTATTGCACCTTCCACCAAATATTAGCACTGGCCTCATGGCAAAAGGCAGCACATCAAGGAAGAAATGCTGTGGCAATGAGAGTTAGAGCTGGGTGTGAATCTCAGACATGCCCTTCATTCCTCCGAGCCTAATGTGAAATGTTATTGCGAGGACAATATGAGATCATCTAAATTAAAGCATGTATCACAATACCTGCCACGCAAATCGGCACCCGATGAATTCAGTTTTCTTCATTCCTTCCTTCATTGAAAAAAAATAAAAGTAAAATTCAAAAAAGGCATGTTACACAAATATTTAAAAACCAAATCATTTAGCAATGCTTCCACCTTAGAGCTACTGTACCAAATGATCTTTTAAGATGCATATTTGGTGGTACAGCCACACACAACAGACAAATTAAAATGTTTTTTTATTTGGCAAGCCAAAGAAAGAAAGAAAGATATAGATATGGATATAGATACAGATACAGATAAACATACAGATACAGATACAGACATAGATATAAATGACACCACCGGTAGCACAGATGAAATGAAGGCAATAATAACTTAAAGTTCCATCAAAGATCTAAATACATACTAAGAAATATTTTAGTAAACATGTAATATCCAAGAAGCCTGATTTTCAAAGTCCTTGAACATAGAAATCGAATTGAAGATACACATTCAACCCGGAGCACTTTCCCAAATCCCGTGACAAAGTAAACAAGCAAAGAGAAAAATATTAACCAAGAATTCTTTTGCCCATGATAGAGGGTCTTAGTACCCTCCAGAGTTCTAAACTCAGAAATACTAAATTCAGAAATACTGTTGGATAATAAAATCAACAGTTATACCAGAAGAAAACAAAGCAAAACAACACTTTTCTCTGTGGCCCAGTATCTAGACTCTCCTGACTTCTAACCCAAGGAAACACTATACCAAAATTCTAGGAACCAATAAAAGGTATCAAACTTAAGTTCAATGGCACAAGATGCCAATGTTACAATGGGTTAATGAAGACCGCCACTTCCACATTCGGACACCCTCAGTCTTCCCCCACATGTATTCACTCACAGAACACAGGAAAAACAAAGCTGTGTTTTATTTACATAGTTTGCCTTCTTTACCCTCCAAGAGGCTAGCATTATGATATGAACAGGCATTTAAATAACATCAATAAAATTAAAATAAATGAATATAATAAACAGAATGTAAAACAAACCTAAGCATGCTGACTCTGAGCCCTTCTAGATGAAAGGAAGAAACTGATATCGTATCTTCACGGCCATCTCGGTAACACTAATAGTAATAACCCTCTAGGGTATTATAACTTTTCAGCAGGTATCAGACATAACACAAATTCAATACAATCAGTTGGATGCAAAATACAGACTTAGTCGCACCAATATAAAGAGCAGTCGACCCCAATCCAGTGTAACTATTGTTACCCACAATATTACACAACCTAAGAAGGTAGAGAAAAACTTTCGGTAGGGCAAATTCTACCTCTACCTAAAAAAATGCTTAACAGTTAATATCTAATATGATTTTACTTCCAGATGCCTTGAAAGTTATAATTGAGTCTCAGCTCTAAGCTATACTAAATTGACAAAGTCAGAAATTATCCTCATGTACCCTATAATATGCAGTAGGATTTCCATTAATATTATACACACATTCATCCATACAGAATCTATTATAGTCAAGCTTGCAATTTCTATTAAGCATTATTATGAAAAGTTCATTTTCAGGAAAAATTTATATAACTACAAAAGTTGATGTCATCTCTTTATTTTTTTTTTCTTATTAATACAGTATTTATTTTTCTTCCCTGTCTCAAACCCTAGGCCAACCACTTTCCCTAGGCTGTCTGGGGAGGTATAGGAAGAGGAACATACAGGGCAGATGAAATATGGGAGAAAGATACGGGAGGCGGAAAGAGCTCCGTCACATGGCAAAGAGGCCACCGTCAGGCAAAAGAGCCCCGTGGCCTCTGCGAGGGCAAGCCCAGAATAGGACACAAGAGCGGTTGCTTCACAGAGGGGTTCCTGGCATAAGCAATGATGAAGCTTCCAAACACAGTCCTGATTCCAGCCCGAGAGCCAGCCACCCCTACCACGGCAGCCCCAGCTCCAATGTACTTCGCCTGCTGTGCAGACGTCCCTTGAAATGGCGCCGGTTCAGGCGTGCCTGGGTGGCTCCGTCGGCTAAGCGTCCAACCTCAGCTCAGGTCATATCTCGTGGTTCCTGAGTTCGAGCCCCGCACTGGGCTCTGTGGCGACAGCTCAGAGCCTGGAGCCTGCTTCGGATTCTGGGTCTCCCTCTCTCTCTGGCCCTGCCCCGCTCATGCTCTGTCTCTCTCTCTGTCTCTTAAAAATAAACATTAAGAAAGGAAAAAGAAATGGCACTGGTTAGGAAGCTGTGGCTAGGAATAAGTGAGATCAGGGGACGTAGGGCTGCCAAGCTGCTGAGGCCCTCATTTGTCATCGTCTCCGGTGGTTTTAGCACTACTGCAGACGGTGATCGGCTCAACAGGTGAGAGGTGCTCCTATCCAAGAAGGCGGCGGGCACGATCTCTGCACGGTGTACATTTTCAGGGCATGAGGGGCTGTGGCAGGAGCACTGCTCCCAGGGCAGAGAAGACAGAGAGCTGACGTACTCGGTATTTTTAACGATGCTAGTGACTGACCTTATATATGTGATGTGAAGAGATCAATATATGACTAGCACATGTAGGTGGCAAATTACGGAAACTTGAAGATCTCAAGAAACGTTCAAGTTGTTTTGAAAGTCCCATATTACAACTAATCTACAACTCCAGGTCACTTATCATTTAGCACCTAAATACACAAAAACTGCTATTTATTTGGTACGGAGCTCAGCAACCTCTGTTTGTCAGGAAAACATCAGTCTGATCAAGTTACTCGAAGAATCTTGAGATGTGACTCATTCTGCAGATAGTTTCCTGTCTGATGAAAGAACCCAGCCATGTGCCAAAATGAAAGAAACCTAAGTGCCAAGACAGGACCAGGATAAGGCTGCTCTTCAGTTGCTCTTGTTCTCTGCTGGGTTGGAAGGACACAAAGTTGACTAAAGCACACACGTGCTCTGAGAAAAGACTGCAATCTCCATTGCTCATCCTGGAGATCTAGCTCTTTTGTCTGCATCTGAATCAGTTCAGATGAATCTGTTCAGAACACACTTCAGAATACACATGAAAATTGTGAAATAACCAATATTTTTTTATTTTTTCTACATTTATTTATTTTTGATAGACAGAGACAGGCCACAAGTGGGGGAGGGGCAGAGAGAGGGGGAGACACGGAATCAGGAGCAGGCTCCAGGCTCTGAGCTGTCAGCACAGAGCCTGACGCGGGGCTCGAACTCACAAACCCTGAGATCATGACCTGAACCGAAGTCGGATGCTTAACCAACTGGGCCACCCAGGCGCCCCACGAGATAACCAACATTTTTTAAAAACTTGATTCAATTTGTCTGCATTTGTGATGATGGATGAGAAATCAGAAATCATTAGATATAGCTTGTCCGATTGAAATACAGAGGATGGGTTTGCCTGAGAGCCATATGAGCTGACCTCTAAGGTTCCATAGATATGGTAGCTCTTAAACTTTAGCACACATAAGGTTTACCTAGAGAGCGTGTTACTCCATAGATTCCTGAGCTCCATCCAGAGATTCTGGGGTAGCAGGCCTGGGGTGGAGCCCATACATTTGTTTTGCTAACCAGCTTCCAGATGTTGCTGATGACCCAACCGTAGTTAGGAGTAGCATAGCCATACACTGTCTCTGGGATTGGCCACCTCCGAATTCCAGGACCCATCAAAATCCAGCTCTGATCGCATCTGAGTCGCATGAAACAACCCCAGCAAAAGTTTACCGATATGCATTAAAAATTAATCTTGAAATACTTTTGCAATACAGTTAACGGAAACCAACCCCACAAGTGCTGATTCGTTAGCTCGACTTTTGTGACATGCTAGGTTATCTCCAATTATCTCCAGGGGTGATATAACAGTTTCACAAAATTAATTTTACTCCATTTTAATTGAATGAGGTTCACATCTGGAAAATGAATGCAAAATTTGTTGGTTAAAGTGAAAGTAAAGAACAGCTGAATCCATTAACTCTGCTCTTATAACCTAAAGCTCTTTGCTTAATTTTGCTAAATTCATTGAGGATTTTGCTTTTAACTTGGACCTTGTGCCTCATTCTAACAGGGTGGCAAAATGCTATGGTCAAGTTGCATACTATTTATGGAAGGGTAATGACAAATATGCAAAGGCTCTGCTGAACCCAACACCAGGCAGTGGCACGGTGGTGCCACCGTTCTGTGGTTAAAGCTGCGTATTAGCTCCAAGGTGAGTTACTGAGCACTAACATGATAGTCCTTAAAAACTGAGGGTTTATCTCCATCTTCAAGCTAATGGTAATTATTTTCTAAATGAATATTTTCTCCCTAAGTGGCAGAAAATCTTCATGGAAACAAACATGAAACATAATCCCCAAGTCTTTGGGGGGAGGGGAAAGCTTATTCTAAATGTATGAGATCTTATTCAGTATTTCCCCCCAATACCTTTACACAGCTATTTGTGAATTTCTAATATAGAGTCTGTTTTTCAAATCCAAGCAAGACGTGAAATGAATGCCTACCACCCACTTACCACACAGCTATGAGATTTAAGGTTTATAAAAAAGCAAAAAGGGCATTAAGAACTCTTTTTTTCTTCTGTCCTTAAAATGCTGACATTCTTCATAGGGAGACAAAACTGATGCATATACAGGAAAAAAAAAATTAGAGAAAACTAGGGTCAAAATGCCTGACACTACTGTTATGAAAGAAATACCAAAAGGAGTAATTACTGTGGATTAGAAGAATTCTGGAAAGCTTCTTGGAGGATGTGGGACTTCCACTGGACCTTTTCAATGTGGAAGATTTAGATGAGGAAGGGGGAAAGGCAGGGCATTGTATGACCAAAGGCAAGGGGCAGAGACTGGGAGTAAATTTATGTTGTGGGAAGAGCAACACTGCCTCTGGGGAGCTGAGGTTCCCCATGCCTAGACAGTAGGAGAAATAACCTGAAAAAGGAAAAACAATGCAAATTATGCAAAGTCCTAGAACCAAAGCAGAAGAATCTGGACTCAATGAAGTAGGTAATAGGGAGCCATAGCAGATTTTAAGCAATGATGACATGTTGTCAGTTGTTTTTAGAAGATCAAGCTGGTAGACTCAAGGAAGGAGAGATTACAAGCCAGGTGAAGCAAAAAGAGGAAAAACAGAGGCAAATTCAAGACTCACTTCAGAAAATACATGCCAGAAATACAAATGATTTTACACAAGGAAATAAAGGCTAACAAAATATTACAGTAATCAAGTGTGGGGTTGGGGAGGACATGAGCCACAACAACTACAAAAAAAAAAAAAAATTCTAAACACAGACAAGAAAAAAATCCATCTTTGTTCTCTCCTGAAGTAGGACACTACTTCTGTATTTGTAAAAATAATCTAATTCTTTTATATGTATACTTTGTGAGAAGGTCACTACTCACAGCTCCTTGCTTTATAAGAAGTACAGCCCCAAAGGAGAGGGAAAGCAACACAATTGCTTAAAGCCTCTTAGATCACAGATCCTTCTGATGAAAGAAAGAAAGAAAGAAAGAAAGAAAGAAAGAAAGAAAGGGAGGGAGGAAGGAAGGAAAAGAGAGCAAAAGAAAGAAGAGGAAAGGAAAGGAAAGGAAAGGAAAGGAAAGGAAAGGAAAGGAAAGAAAGAAAGAAAGAAAGAAAGAAAGAAAGAAAGAAAGGAAGGAAGGAAAAGGGAGGGAGGGAGGAAGGAAGTAAGGAAAGACAAGAAAAAAAGAAGAAAAGAAAAGAGAAAAGAAAAGAAAAGAAAAGAAAAGAAAAGAAAAGAAAAGAAGGAGGAAGGAAGAAAGGAAGGAAGGAAAGAAGGAGAGAAAAGGAAAGGAAAGGAAAAGAAAAGAAAAGAAAAAAGAAAAGAAAAAGAAAAGGAAAAAGAAAAGAAAAGGGAGGAAGGAAGGAAGGAAGGAAGGAAAAGGGAGGAAGGGAGGGAGGGAGGAAGGAAAGACAAGAAAAAAAAGAGAAGAGAAGAGAAGAGAAGAGAAGAGAAGAGAAGAGAAGAGAAGAGAAGAAAAGAAAAGAAAAGAAAGGAAGGAGGAAGGAAGAAAGGAAGGAAGGAAGGAAAGAAGGAGAGAAAAGGGGAAAAAAAGGAAAGGAAAAAGAAAAGAAAAGAAAAGGGAGGAGGGAAGGAAGGAAGGAAGGAAGAGGAAGGAACTCACAAAATGCATGTACTGCATCAAATGGACTGTGTCAAAATTTTATTGTCTACCATTTAATAAATATTTACTGAGAACCAGTCATGTACTAGCTATGCGTTAGATGGAATGGATAAGGTACACATACTAAGGTCAAATGGTAGCTCCTCCAAGCACCACAGATACATAAGAATCTGTCCCATCTTTCTAAATAAAGCAGTCATAAACTTGAAAACCAAGCACCAAAGGGAAATCACGGCACGCTCCTGAACAGTAACAAAGCTGCTTCATCCTTTACCAAAGAAAGTCTGAATTACAGGACAAGCAAAGGTGGAATTCTCCTGAAAGTGGAAAGTTTAACTACTGTTTGTCACAATTCTCTTTCATAAGAACTTCCAATGTAAAGAGTTGATAGTATAGCTCTTTGAGTTCAAAAAGATGTAATCAAGCCAGGTGTTGATTACCAGAGAAAAGAGGGAAGGAGGAAGACAGGGCATGCTTAATCTTTTTCCAGTGTTATCCTTTCAGTAAGAGAAGCTTACATTTTCACCAGTTCATTACAAAACCTGATGACATTTACATGTTCAAACACATACTCCATTTAAATGAATGCATTGTGATTATTATAATTAAGCTCCTACCTGAAATTTATAATATATGCTGAAATAAATTGCATTTCCTTATTTTGCAGTCTCCTAAACTGTATTGGGCAAAGTGCCTTTGGGCATATTCCCTACATATACAAATTTAAATGGCAAAAGCAAATAAATGAATGGGCTTGTGAGCAACCTGTCTTGTCATTTGTAGTTTTCTTTCAAACAGAGGAAAATAAAGTAAGAAAATAAAAGTAAGCAAAAATAGGAAACTTCAATAGGATCTTTACATTTTAGGTAGCTCACTGATCAGAAAATTGAAAATCAAGCTTGTTTGACAAAAGGCACCGTGAATGGAATTATTGCTATAAAAATTGTATGTATACTCTATTGTGGCTCTACTTTTTTCAAATTATGGAAACGTTTTAGATTCTAAAAATATAAAGCTATTATCAGCATGGGCAGATTAATTAAGTAGCCAAAAATGTTTTAAAAAAATAAATGCCATAATACTAAAGAATTCTTGCCTAAAGAATTTTTGGTGCAATTCCTTAGCATAGCCCAAGATGAGAATAAGCACGACAAATCTCGATCTATTCAGCTTTCATAAGCTTAAAAAGAAAATACTACTGTCCAGTAGTAAAGCTATAAAACCAAAGCTCCAAATGTCTTTGGCAATATATTCTTTATTGCCAAAACAAAAAAAAAAAAAACAAACAAAACAAACAAAAAAAAAAAAACAACCAGCAGTGATACTAAAAAGTAGGCTAAAAAACCAGAGAATAAAGTTTTAAATTACCTTAGAATTAATCTCCCTTGTTTTCAATGAGTAAATTCTCATGTTAAAATGCTCAGTGTCAGATTTTGTATTACTAAAATTACAATAAAAATGTTCCGTCTGAATTGATAGATACTTTAAGACATTTGAAGTAAAGGGTTTTGTTTTGTTTTGTTTAGGTATCCTCCTACTATGTATAATGTTCAAAATTAACAGTTGCACTGCTTCTCATGTTAATGTACGTGGTTTTGTAGTACGATTCAATGCATCAGACAGAACACAATTAAGGAATGGAACGGTGGTATCCGTTATATCCTCTTTGAACATACAGATGTTAAATGATCATACCTTACCAGTACATGCCTTTTGCAACTTATGTTTCACTTTCCAAATGCTCAGGGTTTAAAACAGAGCAGACTGCACTTTTGATAACATCTGCTACAACAAATAACAAAAAAAGAGTGTGAAGTCTGATGAATGTTTAAACAGAACATTTTTTATGGATCAGCTAAATCTTTTCTGCTTTTTAATTAAAAGTAAAGAAAATGGAACTTAATTATCCTGTAAAGATTAGCTTGTGGGCATCTTCCTGTAAATTACTTCTAATTGAAAGCAAATTGTCAAGTGACATTCAAAGTACTGTCCTTTAAAACACAGCTGTTCTACTGCTGATTTCAGTGCATTGCAGTGTTTTCTTGTTACAGTATGGCATATTTGAATATTTTAACAATTTCACTGGTTTTGTATAGATTTCCATTTAACATATCTTAATCACATTTCTTCGTGTAAAAAAAGTTAGCATCGTTAAGTGGTTTGCCGCATCTTGAACCAGCCTATCGTGAGAGCTCTCCACTGAAGTTTACTTTTAGATGTGTTTGCTTAAAGTACCACTACATCTGGACAACAGTGGTCCAGGAAGTGGATGATTATGGTCATTAGACTACTGCCACAACCCCACTCTTTAGGATCCCTGTATAATTAAGTCACAGTTTATTGATGCTTTCAAATACATTAAAAATTCCAATGAAATTCATAGGAGAGACTGAAAATAAACAGTTTTTCAGAATTTAACACTTGACAAAAACTCCAGTTCTTTTTAAAAAATTTAAATAAACACCTAATGGGCAATATGGAGATAGCTAACATAGGAATTCTTAATGCAAGACTTTTAGCACAAAGACTGATAAGATGCAAATGAGGAGCACAAATGCATTAACGCACGAAAATGTTTCTACTTCTATCCACTTACATTTGTATCCATCCTCCAGTTACTGTTGATCAGTTACTATTGCTTAGGACTGTACTCAGCTCTTGAGATGTAACAAAGTCGACAGAATTCCAGCTCTAACAGAACTTAGGCTCCAGAGGAGGAAGAAGGAAAATTAATCCTAGAAAACTGTGGACATCAGAGAAGGTGGAGGACTCTGGGCACAGACTGTTGAAAACAACCCAACAAACAAGTGGCGGGGTACTTACTTCAGGTGATGGTAAATGCTTTAAAGAAAAATAAAGCAGAGTGAGGTGCCGACCACGGACAAAGGAAGGAGGCACTATGCTCTCTGGGGTGGTCGGAGAAGACTGCTCTACTAGAACAACACTTGAACACGGCCCAGAGTGGATGTCTGAGAGGGGGGCACACATACCCTGCTGTATGACAGTACAGAGAGGAGTCCCTTCCGAAAGAATTCGGAAGGAAGAATTTTGATAGTCCAAAAACACAGCTTGAGAAAGGCCAAAGTTAGGAAGGTAAAGGATTATGAACCATAAAGTCTGCAGATTTACATGTTTGCTTAGCTAGTAACATAATTCAAACCGTGAAACCAATGAATGCCACTTTACTTCCCCAGATATGTTCCCAAGTTGTTGACTGAGCTCAAACCTTATGCAATACAAGCGGCTTATTTTTACATGATGATACACTAATGTTTTTCTCCACAACAAAACAATCTGTATGAGCTGCCCTAACTGTAACTGACTGGTATAGGTAAATAGGGAGGGAGGGAAGGAGGGAGGCAATGTATAGTTATGTAAGCAGGCAGACAGATAAGGTCTAAATATTAACATTCAAAGTTTTTTTTTTCAATAAGCAAAATGGCATTCTGTAACAGTGCAGGACTAAATCTTAAGTATAATTTGGGTTCTGTTTTTATAGCAATACTTGTGGAGGCTAAGAAAAGATAACTAGAAAATAAAATCCTGACTCTTACTCTCATCTGCTCAAGCATACTAACATATACAGAAAATTAAAGGGAAAAGAAAGAGAAAAGAAAGACAGTGAAATGGGAACTTTGGATGTTTTTTAAAGTCACTTCAAAAGAACTGGAAAACAACAAAAAAAGGAGTAATGCCTGAACTTGTTTATACGTTAAAGACATGTTCTTCCTTAGTGTTGAAATGATGTGGGCTCATGTGTTGCCAATACCATAAATCCCATTAATTATCTTTAACAAAATTCACTGAAGGTGTTTTTAAAAAAAACACCTATGTCCTAGTAATTATATAAATTATAATTGAGATGTAGAAAATATACATTTTAAAGCATATGGATTCAAATTATGAAATTAAAATACACAATTTAAAGCAATATAAGAAGCAAGCATATTTCAGTTAGGCATTTAAAAGCTGTTCATCTAAGCTTCTACTATGGGCACAAAATTAAAATGTCATTTTATGAAGCAACATTTAAAATATCCAGCAATGTACAAAATCACCACAACACTATCCATCATGCACCCAGGACTTGGTCCCAAACATGAACCCAAGACTTGGTCCCAAACTTGAGATGCATAAAGTTAAAAGATTAAAATGAAAAAAGGAGGAGGAGGAGGAGGAGGAGGGGGAGAAGGAAGGGGAGGGGGAAGGGGAGGAGGAGGGGGGGAGGGGGACAAGAAGAAAATTAGGCATCAGTTGTCCATAATTAAGTTTAGCTTTAAAAAAAACTAATTTAGGGGCACCTGGGTGGCTCAGTAGGTTAAGCGTCCGACTTCAGCTCAGGTCATGATCTCACACTCTGAGTTCGAGCCCCACATCAGGCTCTGTGCTGACAGCTCAGAGCTTAGAGCCTGCTTCCGATTCTGTGTCTCCCTCTCTCTGCCCCTCCCCCACTTGTGCTCTGTCTCTCTCTGTCTCTCAAAAATAAATGTTAAAAAAAAAAAAGAGAGAGAGAGAGAAAAGAAACTAATTTAGCCACTTTTTCACTTCAGCCTGCCTAGGAACCACCTGAAGAGCTTGTTAAAACCCAGATTCCTAGGCCACTCTTTCAAGATTATAAACCAGTAAGTCTGGGGTAGAATTCAGGAACTAACAAGCTTTCAAGGGGATGCTAAGGCTGCTGGATCCTAAGGAATGACAATCATTTTGGCTAAACAATTTCTCCATTAATTAAATATTGTAAATTTTGCTTTTATATAAAATTGAACCTTTTACCCAAAGGAGAGAATGGTGCCCTATCTTTTTCATACCAATAATTCTGAATATAAATTTTAAAGAACATAAATATTTGGTTTGGGAAATAAATATTTCTTTCCCAGTAAATATTCCAGATTTCATTATTTACACTTGTAATCAGCAATATTATCTATAAATGAAATGTAATCATTACATATGTAAAGAAAGTGAATGAAATTTCAGGGTAGCCCAGATTCCATTGAAAGGATTCTAAGTCAGGATCTTTGAACACAAACTTCAATTTGTACCTAAATATTCTAGTTAAATTCAATGTAAGTTGCACAACTTTGAAATAAAATAGAATATAATGATTCTTTTTTTAATGTTTATTTATTTTGAGAGAGAGAGAGAGAGAGAGAGAGAGAAAGAGTCAGTCCCAAGCAGGTTCTGCGAGGCTTTATTTCAGGAACCATGAGATCATGACCGGAGCCAAAATAAAAAATTGGAAGCTTAACCGACTGAGCCATCCAGGTGCCACTATAGTGATTCCTATACTAGGGAAAATATGACTCAATTTTGTATCCTCCAAAAGTTACCAACAAATAAACAGCATGATAATATGGTAAAAATGCCCATTAAGGTAAAAAGTCATTCATTTATTCAGTGCCCAAAATAAATTAGAATTTAATTTTTTCTTTGCTCTCCCCCAACTTTGAGTAAGCCATCCTTCTCTTCTTCCTACCAATAACCTTCCATTTTCTTCAACTTTCAGCTCAAGCTTTAGTCAATATAAAGCCTTCCTATCTAAATTTATAGTGTTCTATCCATCTATTTATCTGACTATTCTTCTCTGAATATTTTTACTACTCAAGTATTTCATAAAATTTAGAGTGGAACCTTCTGTCTCCTTTTTGTCCTATAGCATTCAGAATAAATGGTCAATGAAGAGTAGATTGCCAGGTTTCTTTTCATTTTCAACCGCCCTCAAAGAAATCACTATTATACACCTGAATTGCTTTAACAGACTCTGAGATGCACTGCCTGCCTTCAATCTTTGTAATTATTGTTTGATGATACCAAACTATTGGATTATTTGATCCTTGCCCCAAAACTTAACATTGATATTCCAAAATCAACAAATTCTAGAATTTCCAAGAATGTAGAAACTAAAAGTCAATGCCAAAGTTGTAATTGTTTTCTTTATCCTTTCCTTCTGCACCCTAACCTCCCCCAAATGTATACATCCTTTAATCCACTAATCTTACTCCTTGAAATCTCTCCTTCAAGAAAAACCTAGAAGCAAATGACTATATGCATTAATTTAGTCATTGAAGTTAACATTTATAGAAACATTTAAAATAGGGTGTTTAGATAAAATGTAGTAAATCGGCTAAGACTACAGAGCAGATATGCAAAATGAAAATCAGTAAGACCATGTAAAAATATGGAAAATACTTCTTTCTTTAAGTTTGTTCATTTGTTTTGAGAGAAAGAGGGAGAGAGAGAGAGAATGTGCATGGGGGAGGGTGAGGAAAAGAGGGAAAGAGAGAATCCCAAGCAGGCTGTGCTGCCAGTATACAGCCTGACTTGGGGCCCAATGTCAGAAACCGGGAGATAATGATCATGAGATCATGATTCAAGCTGAAATCAAGAGTTGGACACTTAATCGACTGAGCCTCGGAAAATCCGTCTTCTCATAAGCACACTAAAATTATATCTATATTATGATCACATATAGAAACATAAAAATGTGGAGAACAGAAAACCCAATGTATTATGATAGTCAGGTATTTTTTGTTTATATTTTCATAAAACACTGAAGTCAATACATGTCAAATACAGACTTCTACATCTTCTATATCTCCATTTCTGGAGTTATGCAATATATATAATGAGCTTCATCATTTAGAATGATGAGACAGAGTTTCTAGAAGGTCTTAAATTATCATAAGTTTCATTACGTTCACCTTAAATGGGGCATAAACTCTTCACTGAGACTTTCAGTAAAGGTTACAAAAAAACAGAGTTTCTGGGTAACCATCAGTTAAGTTCAATTAATCAAAATACCCAATGGTTCATTCCAGGTTTTACCTCGGACTGTGTACAAGGATAACTAAGAGCAGATGCGTTTTGTTGTCACATCCTTTGTTACAAGGTTTGTATACAATTATAGACCATATTACTCAGGACTTCAGAACTGAATGGGAATTGAGCAGCTGAAGTCCAGGCCATTCCTTTGAAAAGGAATGTCTTCCAGCTATTTTTCTTTCTGGTTACATTGAATTTTCATATGGACCTAACTACGGATAAATAAAAGCCAGAATAGCTCCATGACTGACTTATTCTCATTTCAAAATTCTGGCATTAAAAAAAAAATCCAGTAACTAATCAGTTAATATTAATGTGTTCAAAGATTGTGCATGTCTACTAAATAATAGTACAACCTTATAGAGGGACAATTTAAATCCAGACTCCTTGAGCTCATTTATCATCTTTTTCTGTAACCCTATAATAGTTCTTTTGGAACAGAGGAAGAAGATAAATGGTTCCCTGAGAAACAAATATTTACAAACCTTTTGAAAATGCTTTTTAAGTAGGAAAGGAAATATTCCATTATCTATGCTGATCATATGAGAATTCACTACACAGGATCAAGGAAGAGTGTGTGCTGTTCAACCTCATAATCATTTGCAAATAAAATCAACCAATTCCAGATTTCAAACTTATAAATGAAATTCCAAATCCCAGTCATCTCTTTACATAATTACAAAGGGGATTCTGACTGCCTATTTCCTAAATGGATTATCTAATATATGGATCATCTACCAGTACCTTTACTGGTTTACTGTGGTGCATGCCCCATCACTTGGCCCTCGAAAAGAAACGAACAGGGGTTAAAATGCAAAAAAACATCAATGGTAAATTCCAATCCCCGAGTGTCACATGATCACAGCACACGTTAATCATTAATATACTTTTTTGCTTTAACTGGAATAAGAAACCTTTCTCCTCTAAAAACAATAAAGCATTTGGAAGCTGAATAATACAAGCAATAGCCTAAATTTTTCATTTCACTTTGCATATATAGAAAAAGCCGTAAGACAACACATCAGCATTGACCTCAGTTAGCCATGATGAAAATCTGATGTGTGTCACTTAATCAGACACTACAGAGGTAACACAGAACCCTTAATTCCTAGAAAGCAATTCAAATCATGAGATGGTAAATTATAATTCTTGGCTTCTGATACCAATGCCTTCATTTAAAAACTATATATATAAACACGTAAAGCATGAATTATTCAGCATTATATACATATAGAATACTATGCTTTGTTGTTACTGTTTCCTTGGTCCTTATTACAAGATTATTCATCCATCCACACAGACTACGACGTGACCTATGAGAGTCTCAAAACCCTAACAAACTGTATAAGAAAAAAAAAAGAACTGGGTAGGATTTACTTCTATTAGTTGATCCTGTCCCAACACTTTAAATATTACACACACACACACACACACACACACACACACACACACACACACACTGACTTCTCAGTGTTCTCAAGATTGGGTTAAAGGCATTTTAGAAAAGTAGTTTAAGAATACCGCACTGAGGTCATTTATCAGGATCACCTGGGACTTCAACATAACCCTTAGTATGTTATTTTTTTCTCTATCATTTTTGTTTTGTTATTATTTTTAATATGGTAAACATGTCCAATGGCTGTAATATGTTTCCCCAATCCAAAATGAATGATAAAGACAAGCTACTAATTTGAAATTTAAACACTTGAATAAGCCGGAAGGGGGATAAAGCAGAAACTGAGAGAACACAATGGAATGGGAATTGCTCAGACTAACTATGCAATAGGGTAAAGCACTCTGGCACGAGCCATGTCACCGAATGAAGTGAAAGTATGTCATATGCCACCTTCGGGGTTATGTCACTGCTCGTTTGGTACACCATTCGCTCTTCTCTGTACCTACTACATACTACTAAACGTTAGAACATTTACTCATCATATTCAACATATAACCTTGCAGACAGGAGAGGCAGAGTGTTCTGAACTGAGACCTTCTCACATCTCATATTAAATATGCACTTGTTTTTCACAGTCAGGTGTATGGACGTATCTTATAAACTCTATAAAAAAAGTAACGTGTTAAGTTTGTGAGACTATACCAACCCTAAGCCAAATCTCACAAGCTTTGAGAACATAAAGTTTTTATTGACATCGATGACTACAAGTTTTATGTTCAATACATGTTTTTGATTCATGATCAGTGAACTGAAACTTTAATGTTAAAAAAATAATCACACTTAGACTGAATATTTTCTTGAAAGGGTATATAAAAGGCTTTCAATAAGTTTTTCTATCTGATGCCTGAGTTCCCAGTGTATTTTATATTACCTAAAATTGTCTAAAGTTTTCAAAAACATACTTTCTCAAATAAGAGAACAAAAGGCCACAGATTTAGTCCCCAAAACTCTGTTTAAAGCTATATGACACTCTTCTTCTGGCCATTCATTCTGTATTACCATATAGTTGCATATAGTTTCCTTAGACAATAAGCCATGAGAGGATAGAATCATAGTGCAAAACTGACTGATATTTACTAGGTGTTTATGTGCCACATCTATTAATAGGCATTTTCACCTACATGGTCACATCATTTTTTAACAAGTTGAACTTATTTTTTTTTTCTGATTGTATAATAAAATATTTCCTGAATATGTCTGCGCCCATATTTTTTAAACAGCTTTGCTGATGTGAAATTGATATACAAATAGCTACATATATTTAATATATGTAATTTGGTGAGTGTGGACATATGCATACACCTGTGGAAAACATCACCATGATCAAGGTGACAGACAAATAAATCACGCCCAGAAGTTTTCCTATGTTGCATTCATTATTGGATTCCTCCATTCTGCAGCAAAATCCTTTCCAATGATAAAATGAGGTTATGAAAAGAGTTCCCCAAACCTGGTCCAAACATTCGATTTGTCAATGGCAGTTACTCTGAACAATGTCTCTGAAATGGGGTTGATTGTGCCTGTGCTATATAAAATAGGATAAGGCAGATAAATAGTGTAAACAAGTGAAATTAAATGCATATAAAGTGCCTAACAAGCATTATGTGTTATGCGTAACACATAGCAGGACGCTCAAAAGTTTTCTTCCCTTCTCCAGGAGTAATAAGTAAGATACGTACGTATTTACCAAAACGTCATACTACTGATGCCCAAAGGATATCACGAATGAAGGAATAAATGTTCCTGCATTCCCCTCTGTTAAGTTTAACTCCATATGTAACGCATAAAGCAAGCGTGCCAAGAACTAAATCTATCCACTTATCTACTAGAATATCTATAACAGTATTTAATGTCTATTTTTCCTTTCTTTTTTTCAAGTTCAAGAGAAATCATTCAAATATTTGCCAATTTCAAGTGCATTGTAACAAATACTAAAATCAGAGGAAATAGGCTATTTAGAAATACTGTACATAGGTATAATGAAGAATTGATTTTTAAATAGAAATGAAGAAGATAATAGCACATTTTAGAAAATGATGGAATCATCAAATCCCATTCAAGAGTTTGAAATAAATCTATGTGCTTACATATACAATTCATTCTGGAATTATTAAAAATGTTATAACAGAACATTTGCACTTCCAATTTCCCTACTACAGCAATCTCTTTTTTTTTTTTTTTTTTTTTTTTTTTTTTTTTTTTTTTTTTTTTTTTTTTTTTTTTTGCACATCAGTTGCATTAGGACAAGCTGGATAGCATTTTTTCCCATTGAGCCAGTCTGCTCAGTAAAAGATATGAAAAGTTCACCTACTAGCTAGCCCAGCACTTGGGCAAGCTTCCATACCCTTAAAGAAGCATGAGCTTCCCTTGATGGCAGAAATGATGCTATATACGGGAATTCAGTCACAGCACGTCGAACTATGTCATCTTCGAAATCACAGAACTTTTTTGAAAAGAAGAACCCCAAAAAGCTGCAGATTTCAGCACAGAAGATGGAAACAAGAATTGGGGCACCTGGGTGGCTCATGATTTCGGCTCAGGTCATGATTCCAGGGTCGTGAAATGGATCCCAATGTCAGGCTACCCGCTGAGCAGGGAGCCTGCTTCGGATTCTCTCTCTCCCTCTCTCTCTCTCCCTGCCCCTCCCCTACTTGTGCCTGTATGCTCACTCTCTCCCACTCTCTCTCTCAAAAAAAAAATAAATTAACATTTTTTAAAAAGATGGAAATGAATAAAACTGAACTTTGGCAAAAAAGATTCATAGCAATGAGATGTTTGTAAAAGATACAGAAAAAGATCCAGGTTTGTCTGAAAGCACAATGTTTGGTAACCCACTCACTATCAGTTAAGATAGAGGAAAACTTCTTTTTAGAGATCCTCAAAATTTGTCAGCTGGCTTCACGTGCTTTGATGCCCAAGTGATTTTTCTCCCTAAAGCATAAAAATGTCTCGATATCTTCACACATACCTTCATTTCCTAATGCGATGCACACAATAATATAACTCTTTGCCTTTCCCATAGAAATAATACGCACATATATTAGATTGCCATACAATAATACGATTTTCTTAGATTTGAGTATCATAGTCACTGTTGATCTTTGTTTAAATTATTTTTTATTCAATAATAAAAATGTCCATGCATGTAAAGTTGTAAAAAAGCATATTCTATATCAGCATTAATTATTTCTTCAAGTAGATAGTTGAACCCACATTAAATCATCAAATTCCTCCACTACGTTGTGCATAACTTGGTATAAAGGACAATGGCTTATGTAACTTTCTATTTGTGGCACTTAGAATTATACCATATACAAAAGGGGCAAATAGTACCAAGGAATTGCAAGATCTGAAGCTTATACAACTGGGGCGGGGGGGGGCTCTGTAAGAGAACACACAATGGCCAATGCAAAGAACGTATGAAAGCAAATATTTAGTTAGAAAGAGAAATCTTAGTAAATTGCAAATGTTAAAAATAGGACAATTATTTTTCCAGCTCAACTTCCCTGTAACCACGATCCCAATTATGCCTCCAACCGTTCCAAAGTATGGCACAGGGAAAGTTAAAGAGGAATGACTTAGAGGCCTTAATCAACTGTAGTTAAAATAGCTTAATTTTGATATTTTTATAAAAATATTAGACCACTTGAACACACTGCTTGAGCTCCTCCCAAAGCTTTAAAAAGGGCCTCAGCTAGCTAGGCGTCCTGACACTTGAGGTTTTACCCAGCTTCTGGAGGGCTGATTGTTACTGACAATGTAAAGATGATAATGGGAAGGACTTTCATTGATAGATACCAATGAAATCCTTTTAGAATTGACCTGAGAGACTTAGAACACTCTAAAGCCCATCTACAATATGAAATCACGCAAGAATCGACTCCTGTTTTGCCCCTTAACTCCTTAATCCCCATCACCCTCTACCTTCCAAGGATCTATTACATAATAAATCTGGCAAATGATTATCCAGGCAAACCTTTACTTGCTTCTTCCAGTGACAAGTAGCTCTCTACCCTACAGTGAAGGCCATTCCATTTTGAACAGTTCTAACTGTTCTACTGATGCTGAACCCAGATCTGCCCTTGGTATGTAGAATGCAAACCCAGAAAGCCCTTTGAAATGAGTTCTTTTGAGCTGTAAAGAAAGTTAATTCCTTTTCTACACGATTTCCTCAATTATCTGAACACAGCTCTCATATGAAACCTATAATTTTCTTTTCCTATTAAATATCTCCAATTCCTTCAGTTATTGCCTGGCTGTTAACATCCTCCAGACATAGTTGAGTTTTCAGAAGGACACGGACGTTGAATATAATACCCAAAATGTGATTGACCAGTACGAAGCTTGGCAAGACTCCTTGTTAAATACCAAACACTGTAGAATCATTCCAGACTCCCATTAAAGGCTCATATTTAACTGAAACACCTAAGAAGTTTTAACTCTGGCAGAATACACGGTTCACTCTTCTTGCCCTGTACTCACACGGTTGACTTTTTAAAGCTTTTTTATTAAGTATTACCAACGGTTTTAGAACATCATCCTAGCCTGCAGAGTTCTGAAAGTTCACGCTTCCATTAAGAGACATAGAAAAACCCATAAACTCATTTAAACAAAAATAATTCAAGATTTCCAGGCATGTATTAATTTTGCCCATCTCCACCTTCAGTACTTGAGTCTGTCTCCAGAAGACCAATGATATATTTCTGTTGGTTCATGTACCAGACCCAACAGTTTAGACAGGAGAGACATTGGGAGAGATTAGTAAGAAACCCAGAGATATATGCCTCCATGTGTTACAGTTCCAAGATCCACAAAAATAAGTAATAGTTCACAACAATGAGTCTGAATGGTTCTTTCCCCTTCAAATATCATCAACACAATTGCAGTTGATAAAAAGAAAGCAAGTTCTCTTGGGGAGGGGTTGTTTTAGGGATTTCTGTGAGGTTGAAGTAAATATAAGAACTTACATTCTTTTGTAAGGAGTTCTTCAGCCTATTCTCCCTGTGGCTCTCTTATTCATCTTTTTTTTTTTTTTAACATAGGTTAGTCCAAATGAAAATATTAACACTCCATTATTAGTAAGTACCTAAACGTCTCAAACGCTTCTCTTGAATTCAATTTTGTGTCTTTTTCTTTTTTTCAAATTACCCATTTGTGCTCAGCTTTGTGCTTCCTTCTAGACATAGACTCTTTAGAGTTCTCCTGGAGCAACTGTGCTTCCTAATTCATAGGTAATTTCTAAGAGAATATGACAACACCTGCTCTCACCTCTTAACCCTTTTAGGCTGAATTTGAATGAATGATTCAACATAGATCATCAACCTGACTTTCTCAAAGGAGATTTTGACATTAGAATAAATATATGTGGCAGAAAGGTTAACTTATCACTTAAATATGAAACAGATTTCTTTATAATCTGCATATTCATGAAAACAGACAATAAGGTATCATTAAGTGGGAAGATGTCTTCAAAGAGAACTGTCAACTCATCTATCCCTACTGAGAAGATATTTATTAGAAATCTTCAGAAGCATAAAACTCTGTGTGCATCCATAGTTTGGGGTTTTTTCCCCCCATATTCTCCCTGACCAGAGGATTAGATTTCCTGACCCTGGCAAACGCCTGAGCCATTTCATTGAGCCATCTCTAGTTGAACCACCAGTAAAAACAATTCTTCCCCCAAAAGCCTAATGAATATTTTGCCTGGAGTACAAAATTGTAATGCTTCAGAATATTCCCAATGCCTCATGATCCCAGGAAGCTCTACAGGTTCTGAGGTCACACACATCCACTTATATTAAGCACTAATGCATATTAAGGAAAACAGAATTAAATTGGAATTAAAGTGGAATTAACATGGCCTCAAACCTAAAACGTTCACAGCTGGTACTGCAACAGTAGTGATAATGGTCAATAACAAAATTTCCAAGGATTACCACTTAATCTAATCATCACAAATATCCATTCAGAGAAACTACAGATATAGATATAGTTTAGATATAGGTCTATCTATGTATAGATATAGAAACAGATATATGACATTAACACACCAATTATGGTAATGTTACATATATTCATACAACATAATAGAAACTACCTCCTATAATATTGACAGAATAATTTAATTTTTAATGTGACTACATTATTTCCCATTTGTTGAAAAAATTCATGGAAAAACCATGTGTATGAAAAATCCTAAGGTACTGAACGGAGTTTCCTGGATTGTGTATCTCTCCTGGAATAAAAGCCTCATGAGGGTTTGTTCTATGTCTGCCTTAGTAAGTACATTATCCCCAGAACCTAATTTCATTTCTGACACACTTCTCTTCAAACAATTTGTTCAATAAAATCTAATGGTCCCCAACATGCTTTCCTAGCCTCCACACTATTCAAAAATGTAACATCTTTCAGTTGGGCTATTGGGGGTTAGGGCAGATCACAGTCCCTGGGAGACATTTGTCCCCTCACCCTTGAGACTGGTTCCGAACAATTTGCAAGGAAAGATTAATGTTCTTACTCCTCATCAATAGCAACAAGTTTAAGAAACTGCTGACCAACAAACAGATCACGTAAGTCTTCTAACGGTCACTCTTGGTCACATTACCCTATTTGGTTTTCTTCATACACTTACCCCAATCTGCAATTACATCATGCATTGACTGAATTACTGTTTTTATTGCCTGTTGCCCACCTCTAGAATATAAACTTTAGAGAGAACCTACCTTCCTAGGGCACAAATGACCTCCATACATAGAACAGTGCCAACAAGACTCAGAGAAAGATCACAATACACATTGTTAAAAGAATAAACAAAACTGTAGAAAAGAAATGATACAGAATTTCTTAATAGGCAACCTCCATCATTTGTAAGACAAAACATCAGTAAGTTTTTCAAAAGAAGAAAAATTACAACATTAAATGGATTTATTCATTTTAAAGCATGCTATATTCTGATTTTAGGAACACCAAAATATGAATTCTAAAATCAAGAAATATGTTTTGGCTTTGTCTTCTTAAAATTACTCAAAGATTTATACAGTCGTCAGAGTTCTCGTCAACACGGATTAGAAAGTGCCTTCCTACTATGTGATAAATCCCATGACTCGTAAGAAATAAAACACGTTAGTTGCTCTGGGAAGGTTTCTAAATGATGACCTTCCAATTTCTCTTGAGCTTTTAAATTTTTTTTAACATTTATTTATTATTGAGAGACAGAGACAGAACATTAGCATGGGAAGGGCAGAGAGAGGGGGAGATACAGAATCCGAAGCAGGCTCCAGGCTCTGAGCTGTCAGCTCAAACTCACGAGGGACTCAAACTCACAGACCGTGAGATCATGACCTGAGCCGAAGTCGGACACTTAACCAACTGAGCCACCCAGGTGTCCCTCTCTTGAACTTTTAAAACGCTGAAATTACCTACTGACCTCAAAGGTTTTTCGATTAGGAAACACCAATGTAGTCACATCACCTCATTTTAAAGAAGAGAATGAACTGAGACCCAGAGGTTCAGGGATTGTTACCTCAAAGGCTGGAGAAGTCTCTCATTGCTACGTCTCTTTCATCTTCTTCAATGACTCTTTCTACTTTGCTAAGAAAAAACACTTTGTACAAAGCATGGTACATAAGAGGAGCTCAATATATGTCAGTTCCACTTATTCCTAGACTTGTATCGACTGGGAATAAATAAACAAAAAAATCCTAAATTTTCAAATCCTGTAATAGATCTTAAGTTAACTGCATGGTTCTTTTTTTTTTAAAGATGTCCTTTATAACATCTGTTGTTAGACTGTGAAAAGTTGCACTGGGGAAAACCAAGCTATTTCAAATGAGAATTTGCACTGAAATATTATTGTTGTTTGAAAAAATAATAATAATAAGGGGGAGGGGTGGGAGGGAGACAGACCAAAACAGAGAGAAAAATGACACAGAATGTGAATGAGAGAGATGTCAACCATTCCGTAACTCGGCAGGTTTGTCAACTCTAGATTTCATTTTAGCCCACTTTGCAGAGTTCAACTCTGATCTAACTACTAGCACGATTTTTGGGCGTCTGTTTGCAGATGCAGTAGAGTTATCAATCCGAACAGACACACAATCCGGGTCCAATGTCACTTCTCCTCATTATGTTAATAGTTAATACATGCAAATGAAAACACTCTAGCAATTTGATTTCTTTGAAGATAGTTTGCATATTGTCTTAGCCATAATGACTGTACACTTCCCTCAGCCTCCATTTATGCAAGGGTAGTTTAGTTCATTTTTATCAGCTCAAGTTCATTTTGGCTGCTATTGGAATGTATGTGCATGTTTCTTTTTTACCTTTTGCCTAATTACCATTCAGGTACCATAAGCAGATTTTTCATGCTATTGGTGTTTTTCTTAATTAAGAAACAAATGAATTCTCCCTAGCAAAAAAGATGGAACAACAGAATAAGATGCCAGGGGCTGATGTTCTGTTTCTTAATTGAAGCAGTTCTATTGTTCGGTGTCGGTAGTAAGGGGGCAGAGATGTCATAAGTGTAGAATGTTAATAGTACAAAAATAACATAAAACTACTTTTAAAAATAAAGAAGGGATACAAAAAAAATGCTGTAAGAGCCTTGAAAACATAGATTTTTATCCACATATTAATTCTGACAGTAACAGAGTAGCTTAATTTACAAATCCCTCACACTTAGAAAGCCTGAGGTTCTAACCTCAGTCCTGAGAGATATGCCTGCCCCACTCTGCTTGTCTAGTTAACTGTACCCTACTTATTTGCTCTTCATCAATTAAGGAGACACCCAGGGGCACAATTTCTTTAATTTGTGAATAAACTATTTCTCTTTTAATTTGCATTCTTCTTTTCCTACCCACAGTAAATTTCAATGTCCTACTGACATATTCATAAGTGTTACTACAACCATAAAATACGATGCATGCAAATTCATGCACACTCCTCTTCTATTTTTCCTAAAGTGATGAAAACTTCAAGGAATCAAGATTTTAGGAGAAAGCTGAGTCTTTTACTCACTTCTTCTATACTGATGGCACAAGTCTGGACTAGTGAATAACATAAAAGATCACGTTTTTCTCTTTAATAAAAGCCACGGAGTATTTTTTTACTCATGACTTTATCTCTTTTTCAGATTAGTAAAGTCCCACCTTACTATTATTTAACTTAAATTTCATTAACACATGAAAATCCACTACTGCCTTTTACAATAAACAGACATAATAAGAAGATTAAATAAGAAACATAGAGTAATATATGTTTACTAAAAGAGAAAGAAGATTATTTAAAAAATGACCCTGGGTATCAATTACTACATTACTAAGTTTCTACTGATATTGATAACATTGTATTTGCCATCATTCACGCATCTGAGTTATGAATGGGATATACCTAAAAATTAAATAGACTAAAAGAATTTTTAGATATATATAAATAATACAGATGTGAATGAAAGGTTTCCTTCTGTAGAAAGGGATCATAACCCACTTGTTTTATCATTAACATCACTGTGTGTAGGCAAGATGATTCTTTATTTATTAAAACTTAATATTTTATGATAATGTGGAATATCATGAAAAAATATCTCTAGGTTACTCTGATAGCATAATTCACGGCTTTTGAGAAGCAAATGATTTTAAATTTGAGAGGACTTTTAAAACGTTCTCTCGAAGTGCAGAAGTGTTTCATAAAGTCATCCCGATGAATGTCAACAGGATAATTAGAAGAGAGTTCTTTATACAAACATCAGTAAGAAGTAAATTTGTAACACACAAAATTACATATGCACACTGAGGAAAAGATCACGTGTACTGCCATTACAAAATTCACAATCCCTATTTTTTGTGAAAATCCTAAGATAAATTTCAAAGATCTTTACGAACTCACAAAATCTGATATCCTACGAAACTGTCAAGGGATTTCTTAATCCGATTGCTTTTCATTTTACTAATTTTAAACAAAACTGTGAACCATCACCAAAAATAGATCTATATGTATGTTTTCCTTATACTCTGATACATTAGAAGAGGATCCACATTGGGGCGCCTGGGTGGCTCAGTCGGTTAAGCGTCCGACTTCAGCTCAGGTCATGATCTCGCGGCCCGTGAGTTCGAGCCCCGCATTGGGCTCTGTGCTGACTGCTCAGAGCCTGGAGCCTGTTTCAGATTCTGTGTCTCCCTCTCTCTCTGACCCTCCCCCGTTCATGCTCTGTCTCTCTCTGTCTCAAAAATAAATAAACGTTAAAAAATTAAAAAAAAAAAAAAAGAAGAAGAGGATCCACACTAGTCTATTTAACAGAGTCACTCACATAATAATAAAACGTTATGTGATATTCATTTATTGAGTTGTTTTTGATCAGGCAAACTATGAAATAAGATCTGGAGACAAGTCTTTTCTTTCCTCACTTTCTTGAGCTTCTATAATATTAGGATGGCTGGGAAAAGGGAAAAAAGCCAAGCATTTGGAGCGATGAGAGGTATATATTCTATATCCTATATCTATGGAAGTATAGACCAGAATGAATATAATTTTTCTTAAGACTGTTTCTAGAAACCCATGAAATTTTACTATTTCTTCAAATTCTTCAAGTAGAGTCTACCAATGCCCATTATCAACCTTAATCCAGAGGCAAAATGTTGAGACAACACATTTTCCTACCCTTGCAGCAGTGTGAAGCTGCTGTTTTTCCCCACCCTCACCCCCACCCCCTGTCTCTGACTTGCTAGCATGGTGTCCCTGCCAAATTCTTGGCATTGGAAGAGAGAGGGAAGAGGCCATACCATAACGTGTTGATAATGAGGAGATAGAAATAGCAAACCAGCTGGATTGTCCTAATAAAGTATGTCTGGGATTTAGAGACACAACAACTATGTGTTCAGGTCATCCAAATGCATTTTAACCAATTGGTTACTTCAATGACCTTTTCAGATACTCCACTCAGGATCTTTCTAAATGAAATTTTGTGCATTAACTCTAGCACTGTTTGGATAAAATCTCTAGTACTCATGGTTTCTAGGGATATGACTATAGCCAAGGCACTTCATGTTACTTAATACCCACAACTTAGAAAAAATGGTCTATAACAGATTTCACAAATTTTAAAAACATGTACTGGTTTATAGCTACATATGGATAATGAACAGATTACATTTTACTATGAATGTTTGTTATACTGAATTTCCTAGTGAAGCTTGAAATATTTTCTTCCTTGGGGAAAAAAGAACTTAAAAAAATACTTTGGGGCTGTCAGAGTAAAAAAGTTCAATTATTTAGGATATTCAACAAGAGCTATCTTTTTACTCCAAGTAGGAACACTATTTACAAAAAAAGAAAGTACTGCATTTAAATATCCATCTATTTTAAAATATGCAAGCCAAATACCTTTAAATTTATATTTTGGATCTCTGGGGTTATTTATTTCCAAGACAAGAAGAATTTATTTTCCTGGACTCGACCTCAAAAATGCCAATAATAAAGAAAAATGTTTTGCTAGCATATGCCTGATACTGTCCTAAACTCTTTGCATGTATTAACTGATATAATGCTTACGATGAACCCACTGTAACCGTTTCTTTAATAACCTCTTTTCAACAAATGGAGGAAACTGAGTCACGGGTTCAGCAACCTGTTCAAGGACATGTTAAAGGAAGCAGCAAGGGCTGGCATTGCAACCCTGATATAAGACTCCAAAGTTCTGAATCAAGATACCATACTCCTTCCCTCTCTCAGGAGTGACTGTACACAATCAATCACCTTCTAAATACAAAGGTTAACATGTGTCTTTGTGCCCCACATCCATTCAAGTAGTATTCCACAGGCATCCACTGCATTGTCCCGAAGTTAATAGGGAAGTTTACCTAAACTCTCATCTCCAAGTAGATTAGCTTGGAAAGTTATTTCTTAGAATGTTCAGTCCTACAGGCTAACACATTTCCACAGGGTGACCATGGAGAGGCAGCATATCATTTGATCAGAATATGCCGCATGCCGCATTCCACCTAATTCTGAAAATGGATCCTCATAACAGAAATAATTCTGATGACTTCTCATGTCAGAAATCAGTTATCCTAGAAATGCTATATGATCTTCCTGGCAGAGGCAGTTTTAACCAGATCATCCTCAATAACTTCTTCTACTACCCCTTGCTCTGGGTCTATTTTTAGTACCAACCACTAACTTTATCGTCATGAAAACCACTTGTGGCTTTTCAACACTTGATGGTTGGGACATCAGTAGGCCACAGGGAAGCAGGGGGCTGGATCTACTGTGGGTCTGTTTTCCTCTGATACTCCTCTAGATCTTTAGGAAGAGAATTCTTCATGACAAGAAACCTCAAGAAGGCAAATCAAAAAAAGAAAGAAAATAGAAAGGAAAGGAAAGGAAAGGAAAGGAAAGAAAAAGAAAAAGAAAAAGAAAAAGAAAAAGAAAAAGAGAAAGAGAAAAAGAAAAAGAAAAAAAGAAAAGAAAAATTTCCAAATAAATTATCTTCTTGTAAAGTCACTGCATAATGCCACTGATTAGATGAGTTTACCTCCCATTTGACCATGCATCCTAGTGGCACCCCTGTCTAAACTAAGAATGTAAAATACAAAAACAAAATTTCAGAATCCATAAATGAATGAAACTGCCTTTTGGTCATATATGCCAATGAGGCTGAAAATATTAGGAGGCTCTTACCAGGTAAAAACAAACTTAGCAAGATGTATTAACTTCTCTAGACTTTAGGTCCCTTCAAATAAGAGAAACAAATATTTCATTTGTTTTCAGATTATAATTTCTCTCAACTGCATACGTTAATTCTTGCCCACTTCTTTAAGATTATCTGACAAAAATTCAACATAGTTTATTTTCTTTTCGATTCTACGGTAACGATCAGAGGTCATTTATGGTGGCATTTATGAATGAAGACCATCATGGGTTTTTTCAGGGCATTTTTAAATCCCACCGTAACTCTACGCATTAGCCTGTGCCTTGCACTGGTTCATTTCCTGCTTTGGCTGCTGCTGCTGCTGCTGCTTCCCGACGAGAAGAGATGAAATACTTCAGAAGATCTTCATGAACACAAAATCATTAATAAGGTGCAAAAAGGAGCAACATATACGACCAAGAACCAATTTAACAATATATCTGCCTATAATAATCTGAAGAAAAATAATAGGCATCTTAATATCATTCCGAAGGGACAACACTGGAGAGAGGTTAAAGATGGACAGTTCCAAAGCAGAGCAGGACAAAATTTCTGAACTCAGAAAAACAATGTCATGGGGATAAACTTCTTTTGGTAAAACAAGGCCTGTAATAGTACATCAAATTCTAAAGAATAGATCTTTTATCTAAAATGAAAGTATCATACACTATTAATCTGAGGTTAATAACATAGCCATGACCTATGCTGAGAATAGAGAAATACTATACTTGGAGAAGCAACGTATTTAAAATCTTTTTCTCTGTGCTATTTCCTTCTCAAAAGTAAAACAGAACTCAATCTTCCTTGGAGCGCTCACTTTTGGTATATTCTCACATTAAGCTTAATAAGGACTGTAGAAAAATTTATCGTTATAGCTATTCTCCCTCACCGTAATGTCTGAATTAGACAGATATTGAAACATTTTATCAAATATTTTTATCCATTTCCTATCCTTTCTTCCCAACCCCCAACAGTATCTCTACCCTCCCAACTACACAACTGAAGGGAAGATGAGTAATTTAACACTTAGAGTGGCAACATATACTTGACTATTTTCTGCCCTCACCCCACCTCCCGCAAAGGGATTTATTAGCAGCGGTAACTGGTAGTGGCCTTCTTCACTGGTAGTGAAAATAGCATCTGCATATGCACTTTCCAATGTATGCCTCTGATTTTTTTTGTGTTAATTTTCATTAATGGCCTTAATTTGTAATTGTTTAAAATTATAACTGGGTAAAAAATTAAAATACTATCAAAAGGCACATAGTGGAAAGGGAATCTATGCCTTACTCCAAATTCCCAGTCCTAATTTCCAGAGAAATGCACCACTGATAATTTCATACACCATTTTTTCAGATTTTTTTCATGAAAAATATAAATATCTATGTATCCATTTATTCTTTCATTTTCAACAATTTTTTTTTTTAACTTTAGAAGTCTTTGAGATGCTTCCATTATCAGAATGGGCATCCTTTATAACACATAAACTACAACGAGGATAACACCATAATTTTATTTAACCCCTTCCCTATTAATTTCTAATTTTTTGCTGCTACAAACCATCCTGTCACCAGCGCACACATATGAGAGTTTCTACGGGGTATGTGGAATCGCTGGGTCCAAGAGCATATGTGCAACTGTAATTGCTATCAACTGCCAAGTTGTCTTTCAAAGAGGTTGAAGCAATTGGCAATCCTGGTAACAATTCTTCTGCCCACTTGCTATTGAAGATTTCTCCCTCTCGACATTCAGTCATAAAATTAGGCTAGTGCATATGGATGAATGGAAAACTACTACCAAAGACAATCTCATGAGTTAAGTACAAACAGATTCAATTAAAAAGATACTGTTCATTTATTTTTGCATGTGCTGTCTCGCCTCAATAAAATATTCATACTAAACTACTCAAAGCACAGAGAGGCATGGTTTTAGCCCTGTGCCACAATGCTGTTATTAAATCTACATCTAAAAGTTAGAGGGTGGCACAGAAGGACTAAGGTTGAATGTAGGATCACAATAATTGTTAAATGTAACAAAATGAAAAGTTGACTAAAACCCACTGCCATCCCATGAGCTTCCGTCCTCTCCTGTTACCAAATGACAATTAGGTAAAAGCCATGTAACTATCAAGCACATTCAAAAGACAGTAATCAGGCTCTATTTTTCAAAATCTGCAGTGACCATCAATTAACTAAAGGACAAATTCAAGTTCTTTAACATGGCACACAAAACCCCTTATTAAAACTCCAGTTCTAAGTCAGCTTTCAAGCTGCATTCTCTGTCACTCTTTTCCATCTTTGGGCACAACTACTCACTGGACCTTGAAAATGTCATCTTCTTTAATGCCTTTCTGCTCTTGGCCAAGCTGTTGATTTCTGCCAAAATGCAATTCCCCCTGGTCATGACTGGATCTCCTACTCATCTTTCCAGACCCAGATTATGTAAGACCTCATTCTAGAGGCTTATCCAAACTCACCAAGTCATCTCGGTGCCGCATCACTTCATACCTCCATCTATTGTGAGAAAATCATAGTGTGCAGTAAGTGTGACTTCCTTCCTCATTATCTAATGCACTACTGGAGGGGAGAGACTATAGTTCGTTCACTTTTGTATTCTCCCCTCCCCGTGGCTTAACACACTACCATAATTGATACTTGCCTTATGTGTGTTTAATGGCTGTTGCATGAAAAATAGGAGTTAATTTAAGGCATGCAGGCAACTTTTTTTTTTTTTTTCCTTAGGTAGACAACTGCAAAACCAACTTTGGCAAAAGATATGCCACAGGAAATGATGGTGGATTCATTTAGCCAATATCCTTTGAGTGTCTGTTGTGCCAGTTAGTCTTCTAGCAACTGGAGATACATAAGTAAACAAAACCGGATCCCACAGCCATTGAGTTTAGACTCTGGTGAAAATTATCTAATAAGCAGGGAAACATACCAACAAATAAATAAGATAATTTTAGGTAACTATCAGTGTAATGAAAATAAAATCAGGTAATGGGCTAAAGAGCAAATTGAGGCATGTAGGAGGGCCAGAAATAATAAATAAGGGATGAAGGAAGGCCTACCTGAAGAGTTGACACGTTAAGTGAAAAGTAAGTGGTAAGAAGGAGCCAGCAATATAAAAATCTAGGGAAATAACACTGCAGGAAGAAAAGCAACTTCGCATGTTCAAGGAAGAGAAAGACCAGTAAAAATGAAATGTGGTGAATGCAGGGGGTTTATGGGGGCTAGCCAGTACAGGGATTGGGAAGGGAATTGGCACATGTGAAGACGGTTTACCTGATGGTCAGATGAGACACGAAGGCAAGGAGAAGATCATGGAAGGTGTGGTAGGTCACAGTAAAAAGTTCAGGAATTAATTGCAAAGGGCATCCACTGGAGGAACATTTAAAGCAGCAAGATGATAGGATTTGACTTTATAGTTTTGAAAAAAAAAACAAAAATGAAACAATTCCTATTGGTATGGTTACACTTTAAAATGTAACAAGTGATAACATAGACACACATACAGAAATTCTTAGAGTGGTAAGGTTCGGATGGGGCTGAAAAGCCCCTGGAGTATTTCATGAAAACCTCTTCCCAGAAAGATTCTTGAATACCCTAATGTTGCATGAAATGTCTAGATATTCACAAACTCCTCAAAGTTTATGGATCCCAGGATTAAAAGGCTTGAATCAACATGGAATAATTATTTTTTCTTTCTCGGGATAATAAGAACAACGTGCAGTTAACATCTATTTCGCCTCTTGTATTACCTAAGATATCATTTCTCAATATAAAGAACACTTTACTAACTAACCAGTTTAGAGAAAACAAATCCCCAGCGATCTTCCTTAGTGACATTCTATACCTAAAACCTAATTGTTCTTCTTTCTTCAAAACAAAACTCACAGACCAAGAGTGAGAAAACATCAAAGTGAATGTCAGACTCATCAGTCTAGCCACTGCATCTTCAAATCCTACTCTTCCTTAAATGGGATTCCTGAAGCTATAGGACTAATCAGGAAATTGCAGTCTAGCTGACCAAACAGCTGATTGTTACTCTTCATTTATAAGGACTGCTGATATTAATTATTTTTATGACCTAACATTTTTTTCATTTGTCAACTCTAATTTTCCTCAATGTATAATTAGCTATTTTTCAAATGCAGCCTTTGCCTAGGCAAAATGAAGTGCGGAGTTCAAAACCACATGGCATAACAGAAGCAAACAAAAACACTGAAGGAATAAAGGAGTTGAGAAGGAAGTTATAGACAATCCCTGGTATTGTTGGGGGTGGGGTGGGGGTGGGTATGTGCATAGAAAAGCAAGTTAATAAACTTTAGAGAGCTGCTCCCATGGATACTCAATAAAAAAACCTACGTACTATCAATGCAATTTGCACTTGATAACTGTTACACCACCTTAAAACGAGACATTATTTAACTGAATAAATGAAAAAAATGTATCACAGCAATTATGCAGGAAAAATCCCCGTGTGTCCATTTTTCCCTGGTGCAGCAAGTGTTGACCATCAGTTAGCTACCACCAGTCAAAAGTCCTACTGGACTCCCATCAGTGATGCGGCTATCAGAACAGGATCACTAAAGGCAGCTGCTTCTGCCTGAAGCATCTTTTCTGTGAAAGTTTTTGTAAATATACCTATAATGATTCTTCACTGTTCCTAAGATAGATAGACAGATGATAGATAGATAGATAGATACATAGATACATAGATACATAGATAGATAGATAGATATAGATAGATAGATAGATAGATAGATAGATAGATAGATAGATAGATTCATTCCATATTAATGTGTGTAGAAAAGACCAAGTCACTTTCTCATGGCACCTAACTTGGAAGTATTACTGATCACTGCTGAAATGGCCATCAGCCCCCTTCCCTGATCACTTACTATGAGTTCCACTTCAGGTTCTGGTGCAAGTGCATCATGCAGTATTCCACTTATACTATCAGCAATACAGCACCTTGCAGAATTCATCTTGCTGATATTAAACCTACAGTATTAGCGGAGACCCAACTGTCCTTTGGAGCTCTGACCCTTAAAACTCAGAGAAAAGCGACACATCCTAAAGGATTTCTAGAGAGTATCAAACTGTACTAAATCTAAATTCAAATCCAAGGTGTCCAAATTCCAATACTATCACAGTTGTACTAATTTTCATGGCCAACACAGGGAAGTGTTTTATTCTAAAACTAACCATTCCAATTCTTTTTTCTTTTCTTTCTTTCTTTTCCTTCCTTCTTTCATCTAAGAATATTTATCCTAATTATTAATTATGCTCTAACTTAAAAGTGATCTAGAATTTTGTTCTGTAGTAGCATATAAACTAGCTAGCATATATTTTTAAGGTGCTTTTAATATGTGCCAAGAATTTGGGGTTTTCCATGATTAAAATACAAAGAAACACTGTAACAATCCTCGCACCAGCAAGATTAGAATTCAGCAAATGACAGCACAGTCACTTACCATGGCCCTTTATGAAATGTAAAGTTCACCCAATGTGCCAACCCAGGTTTCCCCAACTCTGACATGTCTAAACTGTGTACTAGAATACCTTTTCACCTAAGCTTTCACAATATGTAACACCAAAACACTTGGAACTGATACCTCTAGGTTAATTTATATTGTAATTTCCCCCCTCAGGAATCCTATTTTCCTCCATAAACATTATTTTCTTTAAATACTATAAGCTTGGCCAGTTTATGTGTTATGATTATTTTTACAACAGTTTACCTCACAAGATTGTAATTACATGAAATATGCAAGAGTCATTATATACTGCAAGGTACCATATAACATGACAGAAGTATTAAGTAAACATACCCTCTTGCCCTTTATGACATAAACAATATAAAAACATTAGATTAAATAAAGCAGGAAGGTAGTCACACATTTCTGTTTGTAGACTGAATCTTCATGCCTTTAAGTGACTATCAAATGTTAGGGCCTGGACCTAAAAAAGAAAGAATGAAATATTAATAACGCCCCATCTTGTGGGAGCTCGGCAGTACTTGAAGCTACACAGAAAGCGACCTTTTTGTCCTTCAGGCTTGCCTACCAGGCCCCATCTTCTATCGCAAAAGCCAAATCATCTGATCCCAAACTAACTGTCAACTGCCTGTGATGGTGGGGAAGCCAGACATCAATCAATCAGGTTTTATCAGACGCTCTCTTCGTTTCTCTGTTGTGTTCATCTTATCATCTGACCCAGTTGTAGCCCTGACTTCAGAAGCTTAAGCAACTTGATGACAAAATACGCGCCTGTTTGTCCAAGATGCACATTGTTAAGAAGTGGGGTGATATTTTTAGCAGCTACCTAATATATTTGCAAATGAACTCTTGCATATTTCAGATTTACACAAGCCCCATGGTGGTCAGTTTCCCCTGTGCCCTGGGTCTGTTCTTGGCTGTGGGAGGCCCAATAAATCCAAAACACACAGGAGTACTTAGGTATAGGTCAAATGTCATTGGAAAATGTGGTTATTTTCATGACAATGTAGGCAGAAAGTATCAAAAGGAGAATTTCAGGATGTCACTGCAAGAAAAGAAAGACCTAACTGAGGAAAGCGCACAATACAAATTCAGACAGTTTTATCCCAAATAAAAATAAGCCGGGAAATTAAAAGCCTTTTTATGTATTCGTATTGACTGGAGTCTCAGAAGGGAGAAAAAAAACTGTTTAATCCTTCAATGCCATTGCCAAATCCATGTGAGCTGGCCCCCTGCTCCACCGACACGCTACAGAATATATTCCTATACTTAAGGTGGGTAAGGAAATGATTGTGACATAAATTACGAATCTGAAATTTTAAAATTCAAAGTAAGATACCTGGTAGAGAATTTTTATACGAAACTGAGAACTGCTAATTATACAGCTACCATGCAGCTCGAAGTTGTCTATGTTGGCCTAAGTACCTATCTATTTGCTTAACTCTGTCTTCTTTATTCTTCAAGGAGCAATTACATTTTTAGATTTTCCCTAAAATCAAAACAACCTCCGTAACATAAGATTTTCATGACTAGGCAAGGCTATCAACGTGCTATCCAACTCTCAAAAACTTCACTCGTCTGTATTTTACAAGGCTTTTAAAAGCAGCATAAAATTTATCCACAGAATTTATTCACATAATACATACCTTAACCATATAAACATGGGCTATAAAAACCACAAAGTATTACAGCGATATATTTTGACATGGATGAAAATGCACACCATGAAAATAATTTGTACATAATGAGAAACACATCATTCCCAAAGATTCCCACTGAATTCACAGGGTTTTATAAAAAAACAAATGCCTTTGAACTTCTCAGCACACACAGTGAGCAAGAAGGCTCACCACTATATGGCATTTTACATTTTGGAGGCACTAGATATGGGAACTAAACAAGCTTCCACTTGCGATATGAAAAAAAAAAAATTCCTCTTACATAACTACTGTAGGAAATTTAAGCTTATACTTAAAAATTTCTTGAATATCAAATAAACTAAAATCAATCTGTGATACAAATTTTGGTCACTGAATTATAAATAATCTGATCTTGCAGTTGAATTGTCTGAGAACCTTTAAAATCACTCTTCCAAATTAGGTAATCTAAACGTAGGAAAAGCAACAGGGAAATGAACCACATTGAGTGTATTTAATTATTATTTACTATTATTATTTAATTATTATTTTCATTATTTTAAACACTACTTAATAGTATATGGTTTTTAGCTACATTGTGCATAAACTTAGAGGAATCTGGCCCTCAGCTGGATTTGAAGACCTGTCAATTCACTATTTTTAATCTTCTAATCCCCAGTTTATTACAGCCTTACAACAATTTCAGAATGTACCAGAGTAAAGCAAATTCCAGTCTTTCTTAAAGGGTATGCCTTCACTCTATATTCCAAAGGAACATATAATAAGAAAATTAAAAGTTCTAGGTTAATAGACAATGAACGACAAATATTTGTCCATAACTCTAAATTTTGTAATTAATTCTTCACCCTATCCAAGGTTAAACGGTTTTGCAAATCTTGTACTAAGAAAGAGATGTTTGGAGGTTATGGCTGAAAAATCTATGCCAAGTAACTCACACGTGTAAGAAATTTTCATAGGCAATACTACATAGATGTCAACTGGTTGGAAATTCTCTTTTATTGTCTCAGTAAGAGATACTCGCCAAAGTTTTCCAAACATTGACTAGAGTAATTCATATCTTGAAAAGAATTTATCTTTCTAAGAAGGAAATCAGATGAAAAATAACATTAAACATCTTCAATTAAATGCCCATTTAAATATAATTTTAGATACATTCTAAAATTTAAACAAAAAATTTTAAAATTGGTTTTTTACAGCCTACACAAAAACCACGTGCTGTAACTTTCATGTAGGCTGTTAAATTATATATATTTGATATATTTACGATGGCCTATATATAAGCTATTATATCACATATATCTTTGTGATAGTTGTTTTGATAAATCTGACATTACCAAAAGCTAAATGATGTACAAGAAAACATCAGACCAACACCATTCAACAACTTCTAGCAAGTCAAAGGGGAGCACTTTCACAAATAAATGAGACTAAGCAGTCAATGGCAGATGCCCAGAAGAAATGTCGTATTTAACATGAAATATTATACCAGTGCCTCTAATGAACACCCTCTTTGTTTTACATCTGTGGGGGTATTATCAGAATATTAAATGATAACTAGCATTGCCTTGCAGACTCTACAAAGAGTTGAATTCTAGCTATTTTATGGACAATGCCTGGAATGAACAAGCAATTACATGGCATTGAGTTATAGCTACCAGGTACTCAACATTCATTTTTAAAATCTCTAAAATCATGAGATACAGATACAGTTCCCCCCACCCATCCACACAAACATCTTTGTTTATTCAGTGCCTACAAGTTTTTTTTAGGGCCTGCTCTAGAATATTTCAGGCACTATTTCTAAATCTAGTTTTGTTCTTTATCATGATTTTTAAGAAGAATGAGACCAATTTCCAATGACCTGATTTAGGGGGAAAAAATTGTTCATTTTCAGTGATCACTATCTTAATAATAGCAACAAAGTAGCATGTATTTTGTCTCCTGAGTTTAGCAACTTATGATCTTCTATCACCTTTGCAAACATTCTTCAGAGACATCTACCCTTTGAGCTTACTACTTTAGGATTTCCCTTATTAACAATGAATATTTAATATTTTAAAAATTCCCAAATAAATGTCTTCCTTGCATTTGAAAATCCATAGCAAAACTCGTGGTTTCAGACAGGGGATTCATGACCTCACACCCAATCTGAAGCAAAACTGGTCCCCAAAACTACTTTTTCAAGTAGAGGGTGTTATAATAATGGACCAGGAAAGAAGGGATGGAAGAGAAAAAATAATAGTCTCTTATTTTAACATCTGAAATCGTGACCCAAACCAATTTACCCTGTAATTATCGTATACTCATTTTTAGAAGTATTTGTCAAAGCACAAATTACTAAGGCTTTAAATAATTTTAAATAATCCTGACTAGACAATTCTTCTCTACCCTTCTGTCATCTCAAACAGATAGTCTGACAGTAGTGGTAGGACACCCTCCCAGACAAGCCTCTCGGCATTAATACTTAAATCTTACCTATCCCTTGTGATTGGAATTCAGCCTCTATTCGCAAACAAAAACTAAATCAATGTTCTTAGAGTTCAAACTAGATCCCTAAACAGTTTGCCACTCTCTATGCACAGATAAGATAAACTTTCTTTGACCCAAGAGATGAAGTTGCCATGACGATCAGAGAGTCCACTTTCTATATTGATATTTTGCTGATGTAACAACAAATAGAACCAGATCCTGGTGCCGATAATGGTGATTAATTAATACTAATATTGATCCCTACAAGCAAGAGACAAGGCTATTAACTTGAAGCCTGAAAAGTCAATTGTTACCTGTGGCAGAGATACTAGGAACTGATTTGGAAGCATAATAAACAAATGTGCTATCTTTATGCTAATACCTTTAAAGAGATAGTTCTTTCCACCATGCCAAATATTGCCATGTCGGAGCTTATTAATTTAATTGCATTTCAGCTTTTGAAAATATAACCTTATTGAATGATAACACATACTTACCCCTTTTATCTATGGTGGAAACACAGTCTCTGGTGACTGAAGTTAACGGACTTCTGCTGTTATTCATTTGGTGAGGGAACGAACTGATACTTTCACACAGTGGCTGCCGTTGAAATAGACAGGGTTTCCAAAATACCTGCAGTGTTCTGAAATGTCCCACTAGTCCTTTGGAACTAGGAAAGTAACAAAAACTCCGAGGGAACGTAACTTGGAGGATAAGGGCTCCCCAAGTTACCATATTCACTCATACTTCTTAGTGGAAAAAGACTGCATTCAGAAAGAAAAGTATTCCTAAAAAGTATATTTTATTCCCAGATAAACCTAATCTTAGATTCTTCACACAGTGTAGCCCAAAATCAAAAAAGTTCCTCTAAGGAGTACTTCAACCTTGAATATACGTTACGTTATTTTGAAGGAAAGTTCATTTGGGAAGGTGTTTTCTTGAAATGTAAAAATAAAGAATGTAGAATGAATAAAATCAGTGTATTTATTTAATACATGTTTTAAGCAAAAGTTACATATGCAAAAATGGGGAAGTGATCAAAATACAAATGGTGAGTCCACTCTTGATTTGCCTTAGTTTTATGAAAGGGCAAAAATATCCACACGAGATATCCATCTAGTCCCCCAAATCTCATTTTAGCAAACATATTACCTTCAATCTTATTCTCTCAAAACTTTTTCCAGTGGTAACAACTGGTAGCAAAATGGGCTAATTAGTGTGCCACTTCTTCGTTTTTGTCATGTAAAGGAAGAGCTCATTAGTCCTAAAATATTGCTCAAACACGGATAAATGGAAATAACACGGAGGAGAAGCTTTGCATAGCTCAAGACCAGAAGTGAATTACCTTAACTGTAGCACAAAGTTAACTTCATTTACACTGCTATATACAGGCAAAACATAAATACTGATATAGGTTAGCCAACTGCTATAATCAAAGAAGATCTTCATTTATGCCCACAATTAACCCCAAACATATCAATGTATAAAATCTTCGCCTTAACCCTTAAGTACGAAATACAATTTTAAATTAGCATAAGGTAAAAATCAGAGGCAATTCCTCTAATTGCATTGTTTTCTTTCACAATTTAATAGCACCAACTTAAATAATACATGACGCAAGTCACATCATATTTTCTACATCTAGATTTAAATTTTAATTACGATTACTGGTAACCTTGTATGTCTACAGTGAACATTGTTCTTTTATGCGAAATTCAAAGAGATGCTATACCCCTTGTAGTTGGGCCGATATAATTATATGACTCTTAAGGTCTCCAATTATATGTTATAGAAAAATTCAAAGTTGTTTGTTTAAAAAAATAAAGTGACAGATATTAAACCTCATAGTTTTTCTTGCCCCATAATTTTTCAAATAAGCCACTTTAGAAAGTTACCAGAAATGGGAAATATAAGAGCTACTCTTTTAATTCCAAGTCATATTACCAAGTTTTAAAACTCTTTTATAGCAACGACAGATGGAAACGCTAC